>NW_006768841.1:34823-132573 GCF_000204055.1 Melampsora larici-populina 98AG31 | reverse complement strand
AGCTGTCCTTTTTCAATTCACAGCGGTGATATTCCATATCTTTTTCTCAGTAACCTTAGATCAAAACATTACATTAATAAGTAAAGTATAGTAACATGATGGGCTCCGATGATGATTATGGAATATGTATCACTTACCTGATTGTCACCCAAAGCATCCAGCGGATTTAACACAATAAGCGTGGCCTTTGACTCTATTGCAAACAAATCCAGAAACATCTCTGCAACTCGAGTCTTTCCATAGCCAGTGCCCGCCAGTATAAATGTATCACGCCCCGCGACCAAAGCCACAACTGCTTCTACTTGTAGCTCTTTAGCTTTGCATTTATATCTTTTCAAATGATTGTCCTCAATTAGCTTCCTCAATTCTTCCTCGGTCAAGGCCAGGACCCAGTCTGGAAGAACAACCTTTGCATGAGTTTGCTTAGGAACTGCATCCGAAGGCAAATAAGCGAGGACTTCAGTAGGTCGTCGATTATTTTGTACATGTTTCGCGGGTGTCAGATTGTTTCTAGCTGAGCTACGAAGAGTATCTCTTCTTCCTTCAGGCTCGAAAGCAGGCGAATCGATGGTGACCATTGAAAAGCAACGTCGACACGCCGTGAGTTGATCGGTTGGGTAACTTGAGAACCGGGCTGAAAGCTTGATTTTTCGTATGCTTTTCAAAAGCTTGAGCCAGGACCAATCCCTCCCTTGAAACTTTTGCACCGTGTCTCACAGACAAACGAGTCTGTCTCTCTCTCTCTCGTAATCAAAACGACGCTCTCTCTCCCTCCCTCTTACTCCTTGATCGCCTCTCTCTTTTGACATGGTTCTCTCTCTTTTGCCATCGTCCAAAACCTTTTGGGCATCTTTCGGATTCAACCGCCTCCGCAGTGGTACAATCGACTTCAAAAATTGTTACAGATTTCAATCTGATGATTGAAGGAAAAGAATCATATTAACCAATGTGATCATGTTGATGAGACTATGTACAGGATGTGCGAGAATTTTTTGGTCTGTTCAGATTTTTCAACAAAGCAATGATGAAGGTAATAATGTAGGTCCAGTTTCAAATGTTTGAAAATCTGGATTTTGGGAATCTACTCAGGCTGAAACAACTCGATAAGTCGTAAGTCCCTCCTCCGCAGGCTCCGGAGGACGCCTGCGAGGAGGAGGGACTTAGTTAAGTTAGCGGCGCCACGGACTGGGGTCGGGATACGTTTGGCGGGGCTTTCAGGGTGAGTTTCAAGTGCGATTTTTGTATTTTGAGGTTATGGCGCATGTGGCGCCCCTCGGCCACCGTACTAATGACCTATGTACAGTATGGGTAACTGCGACCCTGCGTTCCTGCTGGGGTGCCCTCCATGGGGCAGCGGCGAGGTCGGACCGCAGTGAAAACCGTGCTGCGCAGCGGTTTCACCCCAGTGAAGACCCTTCACACTGAGGGTGCGGTGGGACCGCCACGCCTCCGCCGCGCTGCCCCAGTTTTCAGCGGCGGGGTTTGCGTGTTGCTCACAGGTAGGGTACAACGATCCATGTCAACTTGTGGGAGTCACACACAGCATAAAATTACAAAAAATGCAAATAGTTGACAAAACACGTGTAGGAATTACATGAAGGCCGTACTACATACTCAAACATATAATGAAATGCGATAAGAGATGTCAGATAAGTGAAAAGAAAACAAAACATGGATCAATAATCGACCAACGAAAAAACAAGGGAGGCTATGATGCCTGTTTTTCTCGACGGGATTTTCTTGCCAAGACGGCTCTTCCCACACGGCTTGAATTTGAACGACCCAGGTTGGAATTGATCCAATTTCCTGCATCAGCCAAGGGTTCCAATTTCTTCAACAATGCCGGGTCGTTCCCTAAGACTGTGTGGCCTGAGATCGGACCATCCAGGATGCCAGTAGAGTATCCAGAAGACTCGAGTGCATATACCACGTCTTCAGTTGCAACGTCTGGAATTGAGCATCGTGTCAGAAACATCAGCTGAAGTCTGCAACATCTTGATATCACAGTTGCTGATGATGAATATACTCAACTGCCAGTGGCACCTGGAGAGTATGGACAACCGCCTATACCTCCAATGCTCGAGTCCACAGTCTTGACGCCCAAACTCACGGCTGTTAGGATGTTTGCTAGACTGGTCCCAAAGGTGTCGTGACAGTGGATCCCCAGACGACCAGGGTCAATGCCGGATTTTATCATATGGTCAAGACAGTCGGTGACCTGCGACGGGACCGCTACTCCGATGGTGTCTGAGATTGCCACTTCGTAACAGCCGAGATCAAAGAGCGCTTGTGATACTGATGCAACTTGCTTAAAGTCCACTTTTCCTTCGAATGGACATCCAAACACACAACTCACGTAACCTCGGATGGTCAGACCCAGCCTTTGGGCTTCTTCGGCCACTGGTCGCATTTTCTCAATGGAATCTGAAACTGACGAGTTGAGGTTGGCCTGACTGAAGCCTTCGGTAGCCGAGGCAAAAAGTGCGATCTCGTCTACGACAGGTTCACGATGAGGTGATTCCTCGAAATTGGCAGCTTTGAATCCATCTAGTCCCTTACGGTTGGGCATCAATACACTAAAGGTGGGGTTTGATCCTAACTTGGACGATATAATGTCTGGGTGGCAGATGATTTCGGCAGTAGAAGCCATTTGGGGCACCTAGCGAAAGGTTCCATTGTTGAGTGTTTGAATTGTTCTGGAAGGATTCGAATTCTGGGACACGAACCCACTTAGGTGACACGAAACTTCCGACCTCGATGTGCCGTAGGCCTAGATCTACGAGTTTTCTGATCAGTTCAGCTTTTACTGGTATTGGTAGAATGTTGGGTTCATTCTGAAGGCCGTCCCTAGGAGAAACCTCCATGATTCGCACAGCTTGTCTACGGCCAGTATTCTTGTGATCCGATCCGTTTATAGATGTCGAGGGAAGGGAAAGCCAACGCGATCTAGGAAAGCTCGGATTAAGGCCAAGGACTGAAGTTGACATGGCATTATCAAATTTTGATGTCTCGAATCGGCTCCTACATCTTAGACGACCGGCAAAATTGATAAGGTTTCTTGGACCCTTGGGCGGCATATCGATCAAGCTGACCACAAGCAGGAAAAGAAGCAAAGGAATGAGAAAGAGTGGCTGCTTCAAATCGGTTAATGTCGACAAACATATCACAAGCCATAGCATAATCGAATTTTATCCTTAAAGGCTAAAAGTCACACTTAACCTTAAGTCTGGAAGAGAATCGATACAGATTTCCACTGCTTCGAGTTCCTCAGCGGTTGATGCGGATGACCTTGATGAAAAAGTTGTGCTGGACTCTTCAGGAAAGTCATCAGTTAATGCTGGCCAAAATGTATATACGGATGTCAGGATATGTGGACTCAACAGAACACATGCCAAAGATAGATCTCCTCAATCACTTCTCAATTTAAGGAGAGTATCCCCAGAACAGTCACTGTATACCTTTACATTTCCTGTTGTCCATAACCTTACTCTTTTTGAATTCCAGGGTCTCAGTCTTGGTGTTTTGATTCATACAATTCAAGGCCTGCAGGTCTGTTGGCAGATTAGCACATTGAAGGCTTCAAACGTATATTCGCTATTTTGAGACGAGTCAGGCAAGCATTTTGTCAAAGATCCCGCAACGTACAGTAACTCGGGTGGTACCGTCAGATGGTGATGATCATTGGACAATATAATACAACGTTATTTGTTAACTTTAATTACAAAACTTCAGTCCATCCTAGATGAGCTACGTAATTTGTGGCGTTGTCTTTGACTGCATTTTCAACAGGCAATCTCAGTACGTTGACTCGGATGTTTCCATCGCCATATGCTCTTGAAAGTTGTGCGACATGGGATGCTGAGCGCCATTTTCATTTACTCCCTCATCATCCTCAGCATCTTCTTCGTCTTCGGCCTCCTCACGCGGCCCTTGCTGATCAAATTCTTCAACTGTTTCTTCGCCCTCTTCCTCCTCTTCTTCAGACCCCTCGCCACCACCTGCACCATCAGCGTCCTCAAGACCCCGAGGGTCATCTGGCATGGCCATATGCCTATCGCCATTGCTATCGATACCAGCCGCCGAATGAGTAGTAGATGTAGGGTGTGGGTGTGCATTTTGGTATGCTGCATGGGGCGCGTGGTAACTTGTAGCCGAAGTGGGAGCACTATGGTTTGAGGGTGGATAAGTGGGCTGGGCTTGATGTGGTTGTTGATAGTGGCCAGTGGAGGCGCTGGGAGGTTGAATTGGAGAGGCTTCGTGGTTCGGGCTGCGACGAGATTGAAGAGGAATTGTCTGAGCGACAGAATGCACAGGAGCTGTGGCGGGCTCTACCGAGAGGAGTTCTACCGGTTGATTTTGATGGTAGTGATTCGCTGAGCCACTATGTGAAGGGTATTGATTCTGTGGAACGGCAGTGTGTCCATTGATATTGACGCCAGTAGAATTCAAGGCGCTATTAACACCATTGCTAGAGGAGGGATTGGTTGCGTCGATTGATGTAACATGTCCTCGGCCGGGTACTGAATGAATATCATCTATCGGAGTGGTAGAGGCCTGGATAGGGGCCGAAAGAGTCTCGTGCGAAGACGTGTGAGGATCAAGATTTTGAGGCGTTGGAGTTGTTGATTGAGGGGCCTGTTGATGATTCGTGTTGATAGGAGGTAATGATGAGGTCGCAGGAGGATTGGCAGAGGATGGCACGAGACCCGACGATTGGGCAGCGGACGTAGTGATGGTAGCCAAAGCATCATACAGCACACTTCAGGAAGTGGAATTCAATTATATCCGAGATCCATAAGATGATTGAAAAAGGACCACAAAACAACTGGAAACCCACTCACGATCTCTCAATCCGAAGGCGTTGTATGTTTTTCTTCGATCTGACGATTTTCAACTGTACGATTTGGTTTTCCTGAACCGAAAGAAGTAACAGCATATGTGAATTTAATTCGAAGAAGACAAGCAACGGATGATGGGGTGATACGCTAGGAGAAAAGCAAACAGAACACAAAGGACGTACGCGTTCAATCTCACGAATCTTGGTACGCAATTCCTGACATTTAGCACTATAGCGTTGTTCATCGGCATTGGAAGGTAAGGGGTTGGCATAAGCCTTCGATTTAGGCATTGTTTGAGTCTATGTTGAGGTTGTGGGACGGCCAAGGTTGAGGTTGCTGTCGACGTTGCGGTCGAGGTCGAGGTCGAGGTGGGTGAGGGTGATGATGGGCGTTGAGGAATCGATCGGTTCGGGCCAGAACGAGTGAAGGTGAGCTTCAAAGTACCGACCCACATATCTCCCTCTCAGGGCAAACTTAGGTGTGGCGGGTCGGAGTTTCTCTCTTTAGAGATCTGATTCAATCCATCACTGGAACACAACTCACATCGTGCTTGGTATAACCGCGGATAGATAGCCTACATGCGTTGGAGCGACATCACTGAATTTGCATCATTTAGTGGCAACGGATCAGAACGGAGACCGAGGCCAACCAAGTTCCGTCGGCGTTGACGAGAGGAGTGCGAGTTTAGTTCTTTAGCTTTGCTTTGATTGGGTGAGCCTTAGCTGAGTCAGGTACGCAGCGCGTCTCATCTTTCACTTCTCAATGCTGTCTATGAGGCTTGAATTCGAAAGCAAACAACATGCTCGCAATCAATAAAGGTGCATATCCTTCACTGGAACACACACATCGAACCCATTCTAAATCTGAATAGGTAGCCTACATCTGTCGTAGAAACATTGCTGAACACGCTTGTCAGGAGTAGGGGCAAGGGACGGCGACACAGCTCGGAGTGAACACACGCTTCATTGGCGTTGACGAGGCGAGTGAGAAGTTGATTATCCTGTTTCGCTTCGCTTCAGTATAATTCAGATTAGTCATGTCCACAATCATTCTCTTCTCACGTTATATTGGCAACGCCCACCTCAACTTCATCACCTTCTTTGTGTTTGCATTTGTCTATATTATATCTATTCTACCTTCCTTTAGAAGACTTCACTTTACACTAGTACATCTGGTTGTTTTGTTCTTTTTTCGTCACTTCATCACTAAAATTGTTATTTATTATTTATTTCAAACTATCAACCAAGGTCTTCAATTGTTTACGCATCTACCTTGCTCAACTTGGAAAGTCTTACATCTCCTGGTCGAATAAATTCAATACTTTCCCCTTTTCCACCTCCCGCTTCAAATAGTGATTGGTCTGTTATAATAGACTTTTACCGCATCTAGTACATGTCCAGTGATCCCTAACAGTAAGAAGAAAACCTATCCAGGAACGAAATCGGCCTCAAATCCCTCATGATGAGGATCTTTTCAAAGTCAAACTTAAAAGACGTATTTTTTCTATGGGCCATCTTCAATCTGAAGTTTTGTGTTAAGGGACACCCTATGACTAACGCACTACGTGTTGCTGAAGACGCCAAAAGTCTTGGAGCTACTTCCCATGGGGATGATGGTGTGTACAACAGAGAGTTCCAGTTTCTGAACATTAGTTTATTCTCTATCTGATTAATGACTTGAACAGTTCTTCAAGTATCCAGTGCTTTCTCGCATCAAACCCCAGATGGTGATGGAACTCTCATTAGATTTGATACCTTGTTTTGATGTGATAGCTGAAATCAAACGTATTTGACACTTCATAGGTAGAAACATTGGAGCCACTGCAGCTGTCAAACGTCCAAAGACCGGCTTAGAGGATTCAGAAGTTGCCGGGGCCATGGGGAAGGGTCACCTTAATAGTCTTGACGCACTCCATGAACAGCCAAATTTATCTGGCTCAGATGGAAAATTGTTGGCCAGTCAAGTCGATGACTCCAAGTTTACTGAACCAATGCCCAAGATCTCAAAAAGCTCCAAGCAACCCATGGAACCCAACAAAGGACCGGTTGAAGATATCCCTGATAAATCTCCTCATGTAGATGAAAGTGTCAAACCTGCAACTCAAAATCCTGAAGCAGCAAATGGGCAAGGGTCGAAGATTCCTGGGCAAGATAGCAAAGAGACCTCAGCAGCTCACAGTACTTTGGAAGCTTCCAAGGCAAATTTGAAGGATGCTCAACCTCCCAGTGTGAAGGATACTCAACCTCCCAGCGTGAAGGATGCTCAACCTTCCAGCGTGAAGGACACCAAAGAAAATCCAGTCAAATCTACTCCAAAAAATAAAAAGCCTACAACTTCGGTAGCATCCAAAGGACTGCTTACACCAGAAGCACTCTCAAAGCTCTCAAATACGCAATACATAAAGCAAGCAGCAGCATCTGACAAAAAGGTGCTTCAAAACTATAACAAGTGGATGAGTGCGGAAGAATATCTACGTGACTTAAGAAGTAGATGGTTTGGGGAAGCAAAAACCACCTTCATAAAAAGTAATGGTGATGCGCTATTTGATGAGAGGATGGGGGCCATAACCCAAATATTGAAAGGCAGTAAAGGAAGAGGAGGATCAACGGATTCAGAATCAACAATAGAGTTGGCTGCTCAAAAGGAGTTCATAAAGGAGCAAGCAAAGAATCTAAAAGATGAAGGACTTCAACGTGCTGTTCTTGCAATCAAACTTGCTGAACAAAGTGCTGCAAAAGCTGAGAGTGCTGCTTTAAGAAGTGCTGATCAATTCTTCAAACGTAATAAGCTGTTGGAATCTTCAGGTAAGAAGGGACCCCTGCTTTATCACAAGATTCTTGGTTGATTGAAGCTAACTCATTCTAACCCCTAACCTCAAATGCTAAAGCCTTGAGATATAAGCACACAGGTTGGTCGTTTACAAAGTTTTTCAAAAAGATCTTTGCTTGGATTTTCAGGCTTGGGAGAAAAGGACAACAAAACAAAACATCGACTACAAGCGTGAAGAACTTAGGTAGCCCGGGCAAACACACACCTAAAGTTTCAAAACAACCAGCAGTTGAAGCAACATCTGGCAAAGGTGTAAAGACCCCAGGTGGTGCTGGACTGAAAGAAAACCCTTCTCAAGGACAGCAAAGCAAACAGAAGACTACAAAAGTCAAGACAACAACAGGAGATAGACCAGTAGGCGCCTCTGAAGCAGCAACAAAGGATGTTACCAAACCTGCGGATCAATTGGAGAAGGACTTAGTTAGCCCGGGCAAACACACACCTGAAGCTTCGACATCTGGCAAAAGTGTAAATACCCCAGGTGATGCTGAACTGAAAGAAAACCCTTCCCGTGCCTACAGATTCTGGCCCTCTAGCTGGACCAAACAAGCCTCATCAGCCGAGAGCCCCAACCGATCTCCAGGATATTGGGAATCATGGCTACCGTGGTCCGGAAAGAAAGTCCAACCGGTGGAGAACGAAGCTCAATCTGTTCAAAACACGGCCTCTCCCAATGGATGGCTTTCCCGGTTCAGGAGCAATAGACCTCCCTCAGAAAAGGCTCTAGACCCAGACGATAACTACTTGGGTCCATTCTCACGGCCCGCTGAAGAGAAAATTAAAGTCCAACCTGTAGAGAACGAAGCTCAATCTGTTCAAAACGCGGCCTCTCCCAATGGATGGTTTTCATGGTTCAGAAGCAATAGACCTCCCTCAGGAAAGGCTCCAGACCCAGATGACAACTACTTGGGTCCATTCTGACCGCCTGCTGAAGAGAAAGTCCAACCTGTCCACACCACAACATGAAACCACCAGCTTTCAAAGGCGCCCCAAGTTCAGTTGACAAAGCGCTGACACTTGATCAAGCGGTGGAATGATTTGTCGTCCAATTCTCCACAGTGCATAAGGTTTATCTCACAGCATGCATCTATCAGGATGTAGATTTAACTTTTGATGACACCATATACATTACTCTTGCGTAAATTTTCCATCACATTGATTCTTTTATCAGAGGACTCTTCTCTTTTTCCTTTACCACGCTCACTTTTTTATATCATTCATTTTTCTTCTCGCAACGTTTATACAGTCGATTGCAGAAAGCTTGGAAACTTTTGCCCGCCAAACTTGGGCAAATTGGCGTGGAATTCTTTCCAAGCTTTGTGAAATTGACTGTAACACTTGTATACATCAGTTACTGGATATTAAGCATTCTTTCTCGGAATTGTGGTCAGATAGACGCAGGTCAAGATATCCCTCAAGGTTTGGTAGAAAAAGCCCAAGAATGTCCAAAAGATTGACGAGATTATCTTGAAATGCATCTGAACACTTCAGTGGACGACGTTGTCAGAAGTGAAAGCTACCCTCGTAACGAGGATGGACTGTTGCGATGAGCACAATCCCCAGCTGTGAGCCGTCCCGGACTAGAGTTTTCCTAGGGATTCACGTCTTGAGATTCTGTGAGGCTCCAACAAGCTCGCTCAAAAAAGACATACACATCACTGAAACATAAAGTCATATCGGACTTGATCAGCTAATTGCGCATGGATAGCCTACATCTGTCGATGCGACATCGCTGAGTATGGTTGTCAGTTGTCGCGACGAGGAATCATGAGACAGCTTGGCGTAAAACGAGTTTTGTTGACATTCAGTTGGTTCGCTTCGCTGCGTTTCAAGCCTCAGCTGAAGTACGCAGCACTCCTTATCTCATGTCATTACATCAAGCGCCAGCTCAACTTCTGTCCATCTTGGCTTGTAACTTCTCTATATCTTTTGTTTGTTCTTTTTTCAAGAGACTTCTTAAAACTAGCTTATATACGGTCCCTCTGTTCTTTTTGCCCACTTCAATTCCGAATCGTTACTTATACTTGGCAATTCGCGTAAACTTTCAAAGTATTAACCAAGGTCTTTGATCATTTACTCTTCTATATTTCACAACTTCAAATATATTTCAGTTCCTTTCAAATACATCCATTACCTTGACTCCAATTCATCTGGCTCCAGTTGACAATATCAGCCTGTAATACACCCTTAACACATATATACTCTTTGTACTGATCCATACTTCTAAGGCGTAATATATCTTCGAAAAGAAATCAGTGCCAAAGCACTCATGATGAAGATCCTTTGGAAGTCAACCTTGAAGGACATATTGCTTCTATGGACCATTTCCAATCTGAAGTTCTGTGTTACGGGACACCCTATGTCTAACGCACTATGTGCTGCTGAAGACGCCAAAATTCTTGGAGCTACTGCCCATGGGGATGATGGTGTGTACAACAGCTAGTTCCAATTGCTGAACATTAGCTTATTCTCTATCTGATTCATGACTTGAACAGTTCTTCAAGTATCCAGTGATTTCTCGCATCAAACCCCAGATGGTGATGGAACTCTTATTAGATTTTATACCTGGTTTTGAGGTGATAGCTGAAACCAAACGTATTTGACGCTTCATAGGTAGAAACATTGGAACCACCGCGGTTGTTAAACGTCCAAAGACCGGCTTAGAGGATTCAGAAGTTGCCGGGGCCATGGGCAATGGTCACCTTAATAGTCTTGACGCACTCCGTGAACAGCCAAAGAATGATCTCTCTGGTGCGGATGTAAGATTGTTGGCTAGTCAAGTTGATGACTCCAAGTCCACTCCACCAGTGCACGAGGGCACCAAAAGCTCTGAGCAACCCCCAAAATCCAAAGATGTCTCAGCTGAACCTCTAGACAAGAAGGGTAGTCCTTCCACTGGAGGTTCTGGCGGAGAAGATGGAAAAATACTGCAGAGTCTCAAGAGTGGCGCCGAACGCCTTGAAATTTGGGCTCGAGTCAAGCAAGATTACGAAAAGTTGAACATGGAAAATAATCCACTCAAATATCCTCAACGAACTACAAATTTGGAAGCGCCGGGAGCGCCTGATCTACCTCCAATATTTGCAAAAGGACTCGGCAAGGCTTTCCGTATAGATTTTAAATATCTCAAGCCAGCTGAAGTGCAAAAACTCCCTCCTTATGAACTTCTCCGATACATTTCAGAGAGGGATGTCAATGTGCGTAAAAATACCAGAAAGTTGGACGACCTCGCACGAAATTATTACTCGGCTCAAAAAGATGCTTTCTACGCGGCTGCAGGTGAAAGTGCAGATCGCATTGATTTAGATATTGAGAATTTGGTCAAGAAGAGGAATGAAGTGCTTGTATCGAAGGGTAAATTCTCTCAGGAATATTTCACAACGTTCTCCCAAAATATACGAAACTCGCTTGAAAAAGATTTCATCAAAAAAGCGGGAGCATCGGACCTAGGCACCGAATTCAGAACGAGATACACGAAACTGCAGACGGCCAAATCAACTTACGACCAAGCTTTCAACCTCGCCTATGAGGATGCACAGAAGCTTATTTCTAGTGAATCACTCGCACCAGGAGCCCTTGCCAAGCTCACCGATGCCGAATATGTGAGAAAGGCAGCATTTTTTGACGAAACTGTGGCACAAAATCTTGATGATTGGATGTTCTATGAAAAACAAGCAGCTCAAAAGTTCAACGAGTTGTATCCGAAAGTCTTGGAAAGATTCAAGAAGATTAAGGGTGAGGAGAAGTTCAATGGGAGGATGCGTAGCATAATTAAAAAACTGGATCCACATGCAACAGCAGAATCGACTGATCCTGAAGTCATAAAACAAGCTGAGAGACAATTTGTCAAAGAAGCAAAGGCCCTCAAAGATCCTGAGATTAAAAAAGCTGCGTTTGCGATCAAGTCGTGGGAAAAAACTACTCGAAATGCCAAAAATAACGCAATAAGAAGTGCTGATAAAATATTCAAACGTAACAAGATTTTGGAATCTGCAGGTAAGAAAGGACTTCTGTATTATCAAGATTACACTTATCAAGCTCTTGTTTTGAAGGATTGAAGCTAATTATTATTTTGACCCGTAACCCAAAATCCTGCAGACTTGAGATATCCGGGTTGGTCGTTTAAAAGGTTTATGCAAAAGATCTTGGATTGGTTTTTTGGACGTGAAAGGAAAGGACATCAGAACAAAGAAGCGACCACAACAGCAAAGCCATCAGCCGTAGACGGACCAACACAAAAGACAGTCCCTGAATCAACACCAAAGACCAAACCTGCATATCAATCAGAGCAGAACCTAGTTAAGCCAGGCAAACATACACCTGAAGTTCCAAAACAACCAGAAGTTGAAGCTACATCTGTTAAAGGTGTAGATACCTCAGGTAATGCTGACTTGAGAGCAGAACCCCCTTCCGGTGTCCGAGGACCTGGCTGGAGCGATCAAGCTTCATCAGGTGAGACTCCCAGCCTATCTCAAGGATCCTGGACATCATGGCTACCACGACTTAGAAAGAAAGTGCAAAACACAGCCTTTACCAATAGATGGTGGAGCCGGTATAGAAGTGATACAGTTTCCTCAGAGTCAGAGACGACTCCGCTCCTTGGGCCCAATCACATCCCCAGCTGAAGCAAAAGCTCAACTTTTCCAACCCAAAACGTGAAATAACCAGCTTTCAAAGGCGGTAAAGACTCAGCTGATGACCCGGCTGAAACTCAATCCAAGGGTGGATTAATTCTTGATCCACTTTCCCGCACTACATCACGTTCATTTTACTTATAACGTGGCTCAATGTGGGTATCATTTGATGGCTCCATATGCACAAATCCTTCCTGCGTAGACTGTCTTTTTCAATGTGTTTTTTAAGGATTCTTATGTTGTGTCTTTAGTACCTTGTTAGTACCTTGAATTGTTATCCCATCCATTTTTTTCTCGCGTAATTTTCGACACTTTCATACACGAGTCATTGAAAATTCAGCAGTTTTTTTGGTACTTGACTTTTCCTCCCTGTGAGATTTGTTGTGGATGTGAGTTTGAGATTCGAACGTGATGAGTGAGTAACAAGGCAGAAAATTTTCAATTTCATCCTGTAGGGAGAGTGATACCATAATTAGGGTATTCTGAAATTTTGAAGTCTTCATCCTGTTGATCCAAAGTTTGCTGATCCCAGGCAGGTGATAAACCTGTTTCAAGATTTTCAAGTGGTGGTGATCCTTCATCATGCTCAAATGCAAAATATCAAAGAACAGCTTCCACCTAGTGCACCTAATGATCCATCTCCATCATGTAACCTTGAAAGGTATAAAGACATTGAACAAATAATCCCATAAGCCAAAAAACTGTCTATGGAGAAAAGGGAAAAAGTTGAAAGGACCTTGTTAATAACATAAGAGAGTAGAAAGTCTTATACATCTGTTCAACTGCATTCAGCTTTCAAACGGTGATGCTAGAAGAAGGCTCATTCTTCTGCATAGAACAGCACTTTTCAGGCCACAAAGACCCGTACTTCTCTTCCGTTTTTCCTGCCAAGCTGATAGTATATGATGTATTGTAAGAAAACAGTAGAAGGACATCTCGTCCAAAATAAACTCAAGTGTAGCAAAACTCATTGATCTCTCAAATCGTCAATCCTTTCCTTTCTCTCTCCTTTTCTATATATTCCCCAAGTACATAACAATCACAACAACATATGATGATATACAACACAGATTGGTCACTTAAATAACATTGATAAAAAGAAAGAATGGCAACGACGTTTACATGAACAGTTTGACATCTAGAATGTCTCTATTATGGTGAATGAAGATAAGAAAGAGTTGAGGTCTAATGTCTTTATTAGTGGCAATGTGATCTTGGAAAAGGGATCCGACCGCTTGATGAAATGGTAAAACTACATTTCTCGAACCGACGAGTCACGAAGGATGTTCAATGTGAAGTATCTGAAAGAGACTGGAAGCTGTGGGATGTATGGTATCATTGAACTGTACGAGGCTGTTGCCAATCCGGATCAGGGTGATGTTCGACGTTGGAGGGGGTCCCATCTACGACAAGCTAACGCTACCCACTTGCTCGCCCGGTACGTTGCTTGCCAGTAAGTCAGAAACAGGAAAATCTATACCTTCACTCAGGCTCTCAATCACTTCATCCACTTCATCTAAACCAATGCCTCCACATCCTATGCTAATCAGTCTTCGATAATCGTTCAGCCTATTAGCAGTTGCGGATCCTTCACCTCTCTCATCACTTGGAACATTTTCACTTGATAGATTGATAAATTCTCGAAAAAGTTCCGCCCGTTCATCACGTAAACTCATTAAATTAGCTCGCACTCGATCACATTCACCTTCCACATCATTTGGCATCGCCAAAAGTTGTAGCAAATCAGCGTTTCCATCTTCCAGTGAGCGCAAACCAGAAGTAAGATTTTGATGATGAGCACGAAGGTTGATATTGGTGCCTGAGCCAGACTGTTGTTCTGATGTTTGAATCTGTTGCGTGAGCGAATGTTGTTGCTCTTTAAATATCTTCTCTCGTTCCTCCTCATCTCTCACATACTTCTCCCACCCAAACCGATACCGTTTACTCATCTTTTCATTCAATTCAGCTTCCAGCCTAGCCTGTTCGGATCTCTTATCGCTAAAGTCAGCTAGTAGAGCTTGATAGTTGGTAAGCTTCTGTTGACCTTCCGCTAATTCAGATTGAATCCCGTTCAGTAAGCCATTGGCATGGTTCAAGTCGTGCTCTTTCTCGTTTAGCGTCGAATCAAAGCTAGCTGCTAGTGATTCGATCATTTGGACCATCTGAGGCATCGCTTCGTCCATTACTCTCTGTCCTGTCTTAGAGGGATGTGATCGGGATTGATAACTTGATGGACCGGGAATCAAAGCCGGTATGATGTACGGATCTGGACAGGGAGGAGGTGGCATCCCTGTAAGCATGCTAGACTGTGTATCCGAGGAATGTAGCTCAAGTCCATTTGGATTAGTAAGGTATTGAGCCATTGGCACTCCCTGAAATTTCTCGTCTTCAAGGATATAATCTTCCGCTGTTTTCCCTTCACGATTTCCTATTTTTGGATTGGCACCATGATCGAGTAAGATTTTGACCAGTCGTTTGCTTCTTGATCTTGCAGCCAGCGTTAAGGCCGTTTCTCCATCCTCATCTTGAAAGTTCAAAATATCGGCCAATTCTTTAGGGTATTCCGACAGCCTGTTGAGAATCGTCTCGAGATAGTATCGGGCAGCATGCACTTTGCCTTTCTGTAGAGCAATATCAACTACATAATGAAACACAGTTCGATCGTTCCTATCGATGTTGATGGTAGACTGATTCAAAACCTCGAAGAGCTCAGGAAATTTGCCGAGATCGTGGTTGTTGGTGAACATCACAGCGCGCATGAGAGCCGTTTGACCAACGTGATTCGCGCGAAAGATTTCTGCTCCACAAGCCAGCAAGAGTTCCACAATCTTAGTTCGACCCATAGCGCAAGCCCAATGCAAGGCTGTGTGTCCATCATCATCAATGATCACATTCGGATCAAAGTCATTGGGAGGGTGGATCAAGAAATCGGGTATCTCCCCTGACTCAGAGACAAAGTAATCCAAGATGGCTCTAGCGTATTTAGATGACGCAGGATCGTTCCCGTTTTCGTCGGTATAACTGTCATCAAGAACATCGTTGTAACCCTCTTCTGCTACAGGTTCATCTTCGTATTTTCGCTTGCCACGTTGAACGTTGATTTCTTCGTACTGCTCCTCGGTCTCTCGCGCCTTGCCCTTATTGCGACTGGCTCCCGCAGCTTGCTGCGCTAACCAAAGCTCTTCGGCTGGTGTTGGCGTTCTAGCAAAGCGAGTTCCAAATTGATCTGGGGTTAGATGCGACGTTCAATACATGCTCAAATGGTGAATGACTGACCTGACCGGTTCACCGAGATGTTCTGCTTCGAGGGGAACATCAGGTGTGCTCACATTCATCTTAGTCTGACTGTAAGTCGCGCTTATAGATCGGTTCGGCTGGCTTGGGACTTGCCAATTAACAGTACCTACGGGTGGATCGCGTAGAGGAGTCACACTGAAGCTCCTATCGCTATCCGAATCAAAATTCGACCTTGAATTGTTCGTTTTCCTACCGCTTCCACCTATCGCTGGCAACTTGGAGCCAAGAGTGGCCGCATTTGCGCGCGCTGCTGCTGCTGCCGCTTTAGAGGTCTTTGCTCGGCTTGAAGGGGCGGTGACATGTTTAGGTGCTAAAGGCGGTGACTCGTTCGCGGAAGGTTGATAATCCGTAATAGGGGCTAAGAGGTGATCGACACCATATTGCTTCGCGAGCTCTACACCTCGTTCGAAGGGTACCCAGGTTCCTTTTTGTCATTGAAAGTGACGCGGACGATTGGAGATTTCACCAAAGTCAACATTGAGCGTATTCCGGAACGTCTAAAGTCATGAAAAAGTATCCAAGCTCACCCTGATATTTTCCGTAACCACCCTGAATCTTTTCATGTGTGCCTTTTTGAACCTCTCGTTCAAGTACTCTCGTTCTTTGAGGTTTATCGAAGCCTGCTACTTTGAGAATTTGGGTTGCGTTCTAAGGATTCCAAAGAGAGTTGAGCTAATGTGTTGAAAATCGATCGGGATACCACCAGGGGGATTTATAAAAGGATTTTGAAGGAGCTGACCAGCCATGAATCATTACGTCGCCTCATCACCGCTACACCTTTACATGGCATCTCGAACACCGGAACCCCTAAATGAGAATGAATAGAAAGTCGCTTTATTAGCGCGATTGAGGGAGTTCTGACCAATCGGGAATGCCTAAAAAGAGTCTAACCTGAATAGGTAGCCTGGATTAAATACCATGGATGGTGATTTTGAAGGTAAAGGATGTTGATGAATCAGAAGAGAGTAGGTAAAGCAGACGAAGCACATAAACAAGCCACGTACCTTGAAGATGACTACGGTTGTCATTTGGAATAAGTTTATGGTGAAGTCTTGATGAAGATAGTTTTAGATATTTTAGAAGAATAGTGAATGAAGAATGATGATAAGTTGAGTCGATAACTTTCCAGATGGTTGCTGATGAAATGAAATGAGAAATGAGAAAATAGTAAACTGAACTCAGCACTCAGCAGACTCTTCGGTTGAAATGACAATCGATGATCTTTTATTTACACACACACACATTCACACAGCAAGGGGGTACCCTATCACAATAACATATCACTTTTACATATCAATTCTTTCACTTTGACTCACCATAACCTCCTCCAAGGACCTCCATCCAACTATTTGTGATGTTCCTTCAATCAGGAGTCAACCCCAAGGTACTACTGCATCGTCCTCTTCTTGATGCAATCAACTTATTTTCAAGCAGTCATCTTATGCAGCAAAACCACTGATAAGAAGTCACAAGGTGGCTTCACTTGTAGCTTTGCTGAAATGGACTTGCACTCTCTTGTTGTCTGAACAGGGTAACATTTTTCTACTCTCCTGTCTTGGCACATCTTATCCCCATTTGTCCAGAAAAATTGTGTCTTGTTGGGTGTCAAAGTCTTCTTGGAACCTTCCACAGCAAAGGCAAAATTTATTGGTTTCCTCATCATGGAATTATCAGTCAAATATTGGACGAAGGGGTGAGAGCAGCTTTTGAGTGTATGAACATTCCCTTCAATAGACATCTTGCTGTCAGCTACATGTCATGTTGATTTGTACATCCGACCCAAGGAATTATAAGCTTCTCCATCTCATCCTCAGATTAGAGATAATTTCATTTTTTTTGAAACGACACAAGAGGGCATGAAGGAGAGTGATAGATATATGAAGGTAATTTTACTCGTACATGACAAAAAACATAATCTGATTGTTTTCTGCTATACTTCAATGCACAACACGGCCAATCTGGATTCATTTGAACCCATTCGGGTCCTGTTTACCTTTTCCTTCTATAGCAAGGAAGGACAGACCGCGAGAGGTTATTGAGAAGAACTATAAGTAACTGATTGGTACTTGGAGAGTAAAGGTGACAAGCTCAACACCATGGCACTGCTCTTAATCTGATGAGCGAGGGTTCATTCCTATATTTTTTGTTTTCCAGAACACCATCTTTCTAGTAAGAATAAAAAACAGTGAAAGATTGTAACCCTTTGTATGCTCTCAAGAATCACAACAAATCATAGGACTAGTTGTGTGTGCTAATCTGTGGGCAACATCAATGGCCCATTCCGGCTCAGCGGCTCAGCGGCCGGATTTTATCGTCCCACTGCCGACGAAAAAAGAAGAAAAATAAAGTTGTAGTACAATAGCAAGCATGTTTCAGGTCAGAGGGGCATCAATCGAATGCGTACGCAAGAAATACAAGCCGATGCCGATCAAATGATAGTCACGCTCCATAATCAATTTCAGAAACAATGCCTCGGATGAGAGAGGGCACTGTGCGGTCTGCGATGTTATGATGCCTGCTGGCATGACTGCAGGGATTGCAAAGAATGAGACGTTACCGCAAGTCTTCATAGTACAACATGAGATCTTAACACGCGTTTCATCCATGGCTTCAAGCAATTCAAGAGCAAGCGGGCCCATTTAAAAAATCGTCCTTCACTGCGCTGATAATCGTGATAATGATTGCTACGTCAAAGCTTGGGTTAGCGTCAAGGACCTCGCTAAGGCTCATGAGGGTATGCCTTTGGTACACTCCAACCTCGTTACATCTATTAGTATTGATCGACTGTGGCGTGCAGTGATTCTCGTAGTGTTCGACTCTGAGTGCAACAGATCTTGATCTTGATCCTATATCAGTTGTTATCTTTCAATCAGCCCCTCACGTCTCGGCTTACCGCATAGTTTTCTGACAACAAATCACATCCTTTCAAATCGCATCTTCTATCATTCTTACCTATATATAAAATTCGCCGAGTGGTCCTTTTCTGAAAGCCCCACAGTTTTCCTGTGATTTATTTGAGACCTCGTAGTTGGTGAGATTCAATTCCAGGCAATAGCTTTCATCCCTTGTGATTGTCAAAGGATCTTCACATAACCCTAATTGTTTTCTTGTACGCTTTATAGCCTTCGGCATCCTTAAATTTCCTTGCCAGCCAGGAATCACCAGGTGAGGACGCGGCCAAGCCTCAAAACTTTTCAACTTGAACACGCAAGTCAGATCGCCACTACGATCGCCATCAACATTAATGGCGACCACAGCGGGTTTCGAACAGACAAAGGAAGAAGTTAATCACGACGAAGTGTGCGAACCATGTTTGCCAATAGATCTCTCTGAAGAACCAGTACAACATACCCCGGCATCCAATTGTGTGGATCATTGCGACGTGACCCCTTTACAGCAGATGCCAGAGACATATTCCTCCGATTCTCTTACCAATGATGAAACAATCCAGGGTGAGAAACCCTTCACCCGTGATAGGTACCAGATTCACCCACAAATACTAAGATAACAACGTGTGTTGTCTGTAGGATTGAAAAAAAGAGTGGAGGAGCTAGAAGAGCTTTTACAAGAATCATACCGTACCATCGAGACTCTCAATCATCTACTCTATCCCGATCACAGCATTGATGGCAATTTGATCGAGGAATTTCCAGTGTCTGGAAGCGATGAACTTTATTCGGAAACCCAAGCGCAAGACCAGTTCTCCTCACCAACGCTAGTAAATTTTACTTCTCATCTACACGGGTCGAACTACTCTACTGGGAAGAGTCCAGGTCCTGTCGATCAAATGGCTGAAGAATACGAAGACCGACACCACGAGGACGAGTTTTCGACCCAGCAACGAACATGTGACTCGCCCTTACCTGATAGTCTGGATGAATGTTGCACGCCGCCTTACTCTGAATCATATGAAATGGAAGAAGAGTATCCCTTTCAAGTGGAAGTCGATACTCCAATGTTGGATTCTGTGTCAGCGTTGCAGAAGGAACAAAATCCTCCTAAAATCGAAACAACCAAAGCACTGGCGAGTAGAATCGCTAGAACTCCTAGCCAGGATTACAGGGAGTCGAAAGCTCGAACACGGGCGTTATATAGGCGATCCCAACACCCTCAGTCCTCGTGGCATCGGTTCTCAAAAAGTTCCTTCAAAGAATGTTATCGCATTGCGGCATCGGCTTCACTTAGGTCTTCAAGTATTGCTATGAGAGCATCAGCAAGTTTCGATTCTAGAGGTAGACCACACCATCAAACACCACGACCTAGGCGCCTTTACCAGGACACGAGAGAGCCAATTCATATTCCTGGCAGGAAAACGGGTTATCCAGCTCGACAGCCACCCATCTCCGATAGAATCAGTAAGCCAGCCAATAATAGAGCAAATGAATACGTATATCGCCGGGAGCACATAAGATCTCGTGAACCAGAATTTGCTGCAAGATTGGCGGATTACGCCCAGAAACTACCGAGGGGATATTCAAACGGGACATCTCACAATGTACGACACTATGATGAAGGATGGTCATCTCGTCGACCCACGAGTTCTAGCGGAAGACAAAATTTGCACCGAAGGCGAGAATACTATGGCGAAAGATCTTGAGAGTCCATGAAGTCAGATTCGCAAACATCATCAAAGAAATATCTCTATTCAATGTACATCGCCACTCTTTATAAATTTATAACTATAATTACGATTTGCTGTCATTGCATTGTGGACCTAGAATCAATACATTATGTGCTTCTGCCAGAATATTCTTCATATTCAGAATTGTGGCTGTAAAAGTTTGCCTTGTGATAGATTCATAAACAAATATATCCGTACTCCTCTCAGTTCTCTCTTTTCTCTCCCTTTCAAACTCTTATCACAGTGACTAATTACGCCAGGACCTCTTTATGTGTCGATATATCCAATTGTTCCCATCACCACTCTCACCCCATTTGAATTATTAAAGCCTGTTGTCTTTGCGTCATTTTTCTTTCTCGGTTGTTCTATCAAAATTTTGGGTTTATGAAGATGTGCTTTGTTCCAAACATGAGCATGAGTATAACAAAAACATTAGAAACCCGCATGATCTGATTACATCTAGTTCTTGGTGTATGTGACCACACACCAATTTTGTCTACAAACCAATTGCAAAATCAGTCCTCCTTGCAAACTTAACTAAGTCCCAAGCTGGACCTAACCACCAACTCCAGCGAGGGACTTACATCTAATGTCAAAAAAATGGCGTGAGATCTGCCGGGGCATCTAAAATATAAATACGTCGAATCGACTCGCATGAAGTACCGTTCAGTACACTTCTTCGATTCGGTTCTTGTTGCCCTGCGTTGCTTTTCTACTTTTTCATCTTGAAGTCGCTCCCTTAACTTGTGTCTCTTCCACTTTTCATCTGTATCTTTTGTTGTTTCTTATTGTTCCTCTCTCCCAACTCTGCTTTTCTTTCTCTGTTTTAGTTTGCTTTTCTTTCTCTGTTTTAGTTCCTATTGTTTTTGTCTGCTCTGCTTAACACTATGGTGGCCCTGAGGCAAAATCACCGCCACCCCTTTCTGTGATTTGCGTTTTGCGTTTTGTGATTTGTGATCTTTACTTGCATCATTCAAAAACGTCCCCAGCGCATTCTTCAGTCTCAGTGTTGACTATATACCACTTTCTTAACCTTCACTCTGTCATAGATTGCTGACCCAGATATCCAAAAGCGGATTAAACGCGTTTTTTTTTCTCTCAAAAATTCAAATTACACACAATAAGTTTGAATCTCAAAATTGAGTTGAACCCATAAATCACAGCCTCTTATCATTTTGTATCAATTGGAGACTGACAACTTGATATTTTTTCTTCAAGAAACTGCATCAAATGACCATCTTCATCTGAAGAATATGTCGACTTCTGCTGTTTTACAACTGGATCATGGTAAATAAACCACATGAGACTCTAGTAAAACCGTTATTAGAATCAAAATCAGATAGGTTGGCTATTTTTCATGGGTGAATCAAAAGCAGTTAATGTGATCCTGATCAAAGTATCAAAAATATCTATCAAGAGTTTGGATCTATTTAGTATATAGTACAATGAGATTAAATAACAAAGAGGAAGGCTTTATCCTAATTTGAGAAAATTAGTCAATGATATGAAATTCAGTGAGTGAGCATGGTGATTGAGAGCAACAGTTGATAAGTTTGAGGAGAAGTCCTACTCAACTGTGTTCTCCTAAAGACTTGAACAATGAAGATTGCCCCAGCATTTGATGTAACACTGGTGTAAAGCTTTGGGTCCATGTTTTGATGCGGTTGGCTGAACTTTGGAATCGACAGAAGTAACCTACATTTTGCTATGGGTGATCACTAAGCAGTTAATGTTCAATATTGATCTTACCCCAAATCGAGTCGCCGATCAAGTTTCTTGAGGTGATAATCTCCCTGATAGACGCGTACCTTGATGGCACAAGTGTATGCAGCGACACGATCGAAGTAGAATCTTCAAAATTTGATTGAGATGAGATGGCGACCAATTCTCACCTCTCCTTAGCTTCACAAAGCCCTCAGAGGCCTCTCCTATGTCCCATTTCATGATAAGTAGATACCATAGAAGTTCCCAGTTCATCATTGATGTCGCTTCCTTGGATTGATGACAATCGCTTGTCTAGGATGTCCTCGTCTTGAAAAATTGCCAATCGCACGTCTGATGCACTTGCAAGGTTTGATTTGTATGTTGTGGTCTACATCAAGATAGAATTGATTTCTGGGGTTTTGAATGGATGAGTGAGAAGCAGTGAGGAAAGTATCTGGGACATTTTTGAATGATGCGAGTAAAGATCACAAATCGCAAATCACACAAAGGGGTGGCGGCGATTTTGCCTCGGGGCCACCGTATAACACTCCCCTCCCTTTCGTTCTTGTGCTTCTTTTCCTAACTCACGCTTTCGCGCGTGCTTTGCTTTTCCTTATATATACATTGTCCTTCCGTATTGCTTTCGCTTTGCCTCACACTTCGCCTTTCGGGAATAATTGCCTAACAGCGCCTTCCTTTGTCTCTTAGGTGTGATGTTATATCCCTTGCCTTTCGACTCTACGACTGCCACTCTTTGTGCAACTTTTCTCTAATTGTGTTTCCAATTGTTGTCATTTCTAGAAAGCACTATGTTACCCGTGTGCTTTTCTCTATCGTTGCTTTTAACCGCCAACTTTCGTCTATATAAGGTGCCTCTTTTCAGTACTTGAAAGTCGCCGTGCCACGGTCCACCACACAAGTTGTTGGGAGAGCAGGAATCATATACCGTTGGACATTAATCGACTGAGCCACATCGGGGCGAACAGATACGACGAGGTACCAGAAGAGTGGGAAACGTGAGTTGCAGGCGGGTAATTCACTTTCTACGTGAAAATGTATAGTTGTTAATGTAGACTGTTTTCAGGTTATATGTGACGGGTATGAAGGACTTCATAGCGCTCGTGGATATGGCCTCAAGATTACCGTACTACACTCAAACTTCGAAGCGCATGATAGTTAAGAACATGGACCAGGAGGAGTTTGAAAAAGTGGTGGAATTTTTTACGGACCTAGAAGCAGGCATAGTATGCTTCCCAGGATTACTACACTTGGTAAATAAGGGAGAATTGTAGATACAAAGGTATTTGCAAATTACCTGGACTTCGAAAAATTATGCTGTACATGTTGTTCTTTGCTCTTGTTTTGATAAGATCTTGTGGTTGTAATCCATTCTTTAGCGTGTTGAACTTATAATGTGGAGAGTAAGGCGGAAGCCTAAACACTACATAACTGTTTTTAAATTTGGGGAGGTCGCTGATTAGAAGCTGTGAAACTGTTGCGGGCCTGCCCGCGAGTTCTCTAGTTTCTCAAAAAACTGCCAATCCTCATACTCACGATCCTCGCTAATCAAGGCAGTTTTACTCGATAATGAAAAACACGCGCTCATCATATAGCCACCATTGAACACCCTCGGCCTCTCATTACCTATCCTAGTTCACGAAATATTTAGGAAAAGACGTTTGGGGTCAGGCCCCGGGGATTTCATGTACATTGGGCGACTGCGCGGCCCAAAATACCTTACAGCAGGCCGAAACACACAATTACTTTGAGGCGTCCTCACAAAACTCTCAATAAGTTTCTGGCAAACTGCAGTTTCACGTATCACCACCTGCTAGCACGCGCAAATTAACAAGTACGCGATTTCAACACCCTCACGTGAAGTACACCTTCCCTCACCAACGTCCGAACCTTCAACAATGCTTTGCAGGAGTCATTCCGCGACTAACGCAGCTCTCATGAGCCAGTCTCAGGAAGAACGTCGACTCATCTCGCTCACGGCCAAACCAAAACTGCGAGACGTATACATTAACACCACGGAAGCCACCCATGTTCTAGCTGTGGACGAACACTTTGAGTCGCACTTTGGATACCGCGCTCGGCCCCCTCAGAACAAAGCCATAGTGGATCTAATCAATGGATGCACAAGTTTCTTAATTGCGGGTACTGGATTTGGCAAAAGCCACGTACCAGAGATGTTCTACCTTGCACACGACCCGAAATATTCACCAGTCGTACTCTGCATTAACCCATTACTATCCCTGGGTGATGATCAGGCAAGTTAAATTTCACATGGAAATTGTAGTTGGATGGCCCTGACACCAGTTTCACCCTTTCACAGGTGAGCAAAAAAACCGCTGTTGGGCTTACCGCGATCAACCTGGACGGCCCAAACTGCACGCAGGGGAACTGTGACGCGATACTGCAGGGAAAGTTTGCATTTGGATATGTGGTAAGTGCTTGAGCTCTGAATGACTGACCTCGTGAGTTGTACTGAGTCATTGTTATTGATTTAATGCAGAGCCCCGAGGTTGCACTGACAAGCAAAGTGTTTGACAAAATGTGGACCGATCCGCGTTTCCAGGCGCGGCTGGTCCTCAACGTCGTAGATGAGGCACATATGGTGTACAGTTGGGGCATTGTTGAGACTGGCGAAGCCAAACGATTGGCAAGCCATGTGCGTGTGCAGGACGGTGGAGCTTTCCGGCCTTCATACGGTGACCTAGCTCGAAGATTCCTCTCGGCGGACCGGTTTCCACTGTTGTTGATGACTGCAACTTGCCCACCTCAACAAGTCCAGGCTATCATACGCAACCTCAAACTGGACATGCGAGATGTTTGTTTCACTCGAGGCGAGCTCACTCGTCCGGAAATCCGACTGCTACGACGATCTTTTAAATGTCCTCTCAAGAATTGCTTGCGCGGGATATTCACCCATCACTCAATAGTTTCCAACTCCGCGATTCCTCCCACTCTATTGTATTCTGGTACACAAAATGCTACTTTGGAATTTCTCCAAATGATCAACACTTCTCGAGGGCTTTCCAACGAAACAGCGAATGGCCATTCGGATTTCGCACGCTGGTACCATGCGACAACGGGTCCGATGGCGAAAGAACAGGCCGTGAAAAGTTTCGTCAATGGGGAACTCTCCACGATTTGCTGCACCTTGGCTTTAGGCCTAGGGCAGAACTGGCACCGCGTACAACGGGTGTTTATATATGGACGACAAGATCCATGCAACTTAATCCAGATGTCCGGCCGTTGCGGAAGGGATGGGCGTCGAGGTTTGGGAGTGATGCTAGTTGAACATCACCGAACCAACGGGAAGAACAGTATCAAAGATTTTGTGACTCCAACAATCATGTCAGACGATGACCGCATGGACGCCTTAGCAATCACTGCAGTCTGCCTGCGTGTCGCACTGGCGGTGGATCTTAGGTTCGTACTCAACCCTACCTTGAGTATAATTTACAATTGATCATGGCTTGGTAAACTGACTATCTTACATAGTCACAGATACATACCCCTCAATGCTCAAGAAATTGTGGTGCTAGAAGAAGTCCAGCGTCAGCGCGTGGCTGGAATGCCAGAATGCGATTGCTCTAATTGTCGACCAGCAGAAGGTGAAGCTCTATGGCTAGCGCAACCTGCGTTGACCACCGAAAACTTCGATGACGCACTGAAGATGAGTGAGGAAGGACTTATGGATCTGCTAGCCTCCCTGCCTGACGCTCCCCTCGCACCTACGGTCGAATCGACACCTGTGGCATTCCTCTGTGGGCCTGATGACCCAATACTGAAATCCAATGTCCTGGAGAGCCTCGTTACCCGTTTGGATCTAGCGTTTACAGAGTTCTTCACGAGTAAATTCCCCAAGCCCTGGGACTTAGGACCGGAGGACTACTTCGGAAGAGACCTCGCCTGGGACTTAGCCAAGAACATCGACCTGTTCTCTAAACCATGCGATTTGGGATTGGTCTTAGCTAGTGAATCGACCCCGGGCCAATTTGCGTGCTTGTTCGACACGTTCCTGAAGTGGCAACTCGAGCTGGACACATCTTCTGCTATGGATGAAGCCGTTCAGCGAAGACACACTTCCAACCGACCAAACGGACCGGGCAAAGCGGCCCAGTCAACTGAGGGAGCTAGCCTTGCCAAAACACGCGCGGACGCCGCGAAAGCCCCGGCAAAAAAAACTCGCAAGGCCGAGCAGGACCGAATTAGACAGGCAAAGATGGAGGAAAAGCTTCAAAAGTTACAGCAGAAAGAAAGGTTGGAAGCTCAGAAAAAAGCGACGAAGGATGCGGCGACGGCAGAACGTCAGCGGCGACTGGAACTGCAGGCTGCGGCTCGCGCGGCTGTTGGTGCCACCAATGTGCGAGCGACCAGTCATGGCTCAAAGCGAATCGGCGTAGGTCACCCAGCCGAAGTGGATCCGAAACGAAGGTCATCAACATCGGCAGTGAGTTGATTTGGCTTATGACAATGACACTCATGATTTGATCATTTTCCCTTTGGTTACAATGCAGAATTTCACACCTCATCAGGGCACTCCTCCTGTTCAAACGACGACATCACATTCGCCAACCCCCATTGAAACCGGGATGATCGACCCGCGATTGTGTCAGCTCTGATCAACTTGATCATAGCGCGAAGGCCTGTGCGCCACACGTTAGTGACTGGGACAGGAGGACGGGAGGTGTGATCTCCCAACAAATGCTTGTTGGCATACGTCAAGAAAGACTCTATCGAAGAATCCGTAATGATGTTGAGGTTATTTTGGTAAATGATCTTGTGACCCGACAAGGCTTTGAGCAACTTCATTAGCTTCCTTAACTGTAGTCGTGATCAAGTTAATGTAACCCCTTTTGAAATATATAATCATTATGTGCTTACCAATGGGATGTTATTGGAAATACGATACATGAGCGCCTCAATGTCGGTACCATGTCCCTGATCACACAGCGGTTCGAAGTCACGTGCATATTCGAAAAGCAATAGAACCAAAGCGCAAGTCACTCACCGTGTTGCCAAAGACCTGCTTTAACCAGAAAATGTTCACCTCTAGGAACTCGTCTAAGGCCAACCAATGGGCATCTCTATCGTTGAAGGGCAGGAGAAGTGAATGTTTTATAGCATGTGACAGGCTTGGAGGTAAGTCCTCCTCCAAAAGTAAAACCATGCGCGGGATGTGCCTGGCGTAGTGCGATAGGCCTTGAAGTCCTTGGGCCATTATGGCCCATCGCTTCCACATCGCGATCACTCGCCCAATGTCTCCGGCGCGACTGGCGTCGTGTCCTTCAACTACGGTCGCGAAATCACGCAATCTTAACAACAAGTTGTATCGAGTGTGATCACACTCAGTCCTGGCATGTTCTAAAGCCGAAACGTCAAAATAGTCACTCCAAACTAGGTCCAAAAGGTTTTCGACGTCGGAGGTTTTGGTCAAGTCGAGCTGTTTGTTAGACTTGATGACCTGGCTGCCGTGGCCTGGGCCAATGAGATAAGTCCCAACATCGTTAAGCATAACGCGGGAATAAACTGACGTGATAATAAAGAGTAGGTTTGCCTTATGGACCATCTGCATGGAACGCATGATGGCATTGAAACTTTGCGCCGCCTCTGGTTTTTTATATTCGCCCCCAATGGCAAATGAAGACCTCCATGTGCCGGTATCATTGCCGTTGTCGGCATTCCCCCAATGGAGAGACCATATTGCTTTGGAAAAGTTCCAAGTGGTGTGGGCCCCTCCGAAAACCGAAAGGACCCACTCTAATCCTTCCATTCCATTGACGGGAGGGAATCGCTTGACCCTGAGACTTTCGAGGAGTTGGTTTGACCCGACGTCACCAGCGGCAACCAAAAGCTCTTCAGCATATTTTTTGGGATTTACCCCTATCTGTGTTAGGACTTCGTCGATCACACAAGAGACCCCCTCTGCGGATGAATCAGGAGCGTCCATCATTCGTAAGAAATGAATGTTTGGACGGTGCATTTGGATCGGATCTATTGGCGGTGGTTTCGTCTTGATAGGTGCCAGTTGCGCGCGCTCAGGAGCCCCTGGTATGTGTTTCACGTATTCTTTCAATACTTTGGCAAGCTGACACTTGATGACCTTATTCCAGTGGCAGCTCTCCGACGGAGTCGGAGTGAACAATGAGAGACCGACCCCTTTACGATTTGCCTTGGCCATCTAGTCCAAAAAGCCAGCAAGGCTCGCGGCTTCTTGGGTACAGCTCTCCTGCAAACACGACCGGATCACGAAGTAGAAACCCCATGTGCCATGGAAGAGGCGAGATGAGGTTTCAATCCGGGTGTTATGAATTCGCAATTGGATGTCGATGTTGTCATAGCACAAGAGCGGCATTAATTTATGATTTACTTTAAACAGTTCCATCATACGTTTTTCTTGTAAACAGCTAAGGTGATCTAACGCCTTGAGGATCGAAGGCCTGGAAATCGTCATACTGAAAGCTTGGAGCCACTCGTTTACGCGACATGAAACTCCGCCGGCCAACGTCATCAATCCATTCGCGAGCGGGATTGCATTACACCGGCGGTTACATGCATTTGCAATCATAGCACAAATCATGATGGGGATCTACCCGCGGAACGAAACGCACAATTATCAATGAGGTCTGTGTTTGATTCAGCATAGCCTGCCAGGCTCTGTATAGGGTTATGATTTGCTCACCGTGTCCAGTTTGTGGGCAGCTTGTTCCGCCGGAGTCGGGTTTAGAAAAACCAGGTTCTCCAACGACATAATGGCAGCATCATCCACAGTATCCAGGATTGGATCGCTTCCGTCACGAGCCATCAAAGATTCGCTAGAAGCCTCAGGACCTCTTTCCGCGGGAAGGTTCGATTCATCATCTTCAATATGATCAGTGTCTGGTTTCTTCAGACCAACCGTGAGCTTTTGGTGGATGAGTGAATGAAGAAAGCTCATTCCGGTCGTGATTTGTTCTTTGCGGTGCCTTTCGTCGCTCTTGCTAAAGAAATCTGGGGTCACACGATTGGAGCTGACATACGCTCCAGCCGGATAATGCCCTCGTGGTGGTTCCTGACGATTCACGATTTCGGAGGCCTGGAAACCATGGCACGCTTAGTGACGAAGCTTCGAAGTTTAGAGGAGGTCACTCACCTCCTCCAAAATAAGTTTTTCCCAGTCGGATTGGCCTTTGGTACACGAGGACGCCAATTTCCCTAGATTCTTCACGATGGACCGTGTCGATTTGGCACCTAGCCCTCCTTTCATCAGGCGTCTACGGAAGACCAAATCCGGATGAGGCGAAGAGAAAAAGGTAACCATGAATTCTTTTGGCGAGAACTCTAGCTGCGTCAGATGTTCACATATCTTCAGGCAATGCTGCACAGTCATTGGAATAGCGGCAGGCATGCTTTCCGAAGGATGTGGCCGTCACACAGCAGAAATAAATGCCAAATTTATTTCTGGTGCGCATTGTGAAGTGAGTGTGTGACCTCTTATCATCCTAACCACCCGCTGGTGGAACACGCCTGTACCGTGTTGCCCACTGGTGATTGATATCACCCTTGCACATGACAAATCTCAAGTCTTGTCACGATTATAGCCAATCGTGCAAACTAACCTCCCTTTGGCCCAGTTGAAAAGCTGCACTGGCGCCGGTGCCATTGATAGTCACAATCAAAAGACCTGCTAACCTGTCATATTTTGAAACAGTTCTTTTGATCGTGACTAGTAGGCATCCGGTCTTTCACTATAGTCCATAGTTCCATCAAGATATCTCTATGCCAAATATCCCAAATTGGGACATAGTCAAACAATGACCCGGTGGACTCTGGTACCCAATCTACTCCCAACCGAGCTTCCGGTCGCGCTAAATGTCTTACCCAAGTGTTAGAGTCATACGCCCTCCCTCCACCTGAGCGCGTTCGCAATCGGCAACGTGTTTCATCCTATGACCAACTGGCATAGTCGAATCAATACGGATGTGGTTTTTGGATTGGTAAAGCAAGCGTCCCCCAATGTTAGATGCTTGTCCACATGGGGGGGCCACACTTGTCCGTGTTCCGGAACCGCGGATGGCAGTATATATAAATATAACTATCAGGTCACTGTTTACGAGGGAATCAACTCGTAACAGTCGTATTCCCTCAGCATGGATCCACCAAACGAACAAAACCATATCGACGGTGTTCCAGAAGCTCAGACTGCTCTTTCCAACATCATAGGGGCCATTCAAGCAGAAGGCTTGTCTGTGTCCGCATTCCTTTTTTTGCTCCATTCATCATCACCGCGGCCTCCGAACCTGGAACCACCTTCACTCGTGGATAGAACTTATCACACTTTTCATTTCATGCAAATCCAACAAATCTCTGTGTTCCAGTTTCTTAATTGTTTACTCGACCTTACCAATCAAGAGTTCATTGCCCATCGGCAACAATGGAGGGGGTTAGACGGAGAGTCCCAAACGAACATTCGCATGGTTTTCAACCGTATTAAAAGACTATTATACACCGATAACAGAGGCCGCCAATATTGGACGGAGTATATACAAGGGCAGGTCGGTACTCATCTCACTATGATCATTATACTCAGCACTGATATTCGATATACTCTGCTTATACTAGATGCATGCTCTGGGACTCTACAATGCTCCTTTTTGATAGGTGGCGCTGACCGAGTCAGTCAAACTCACGTAAGCTTCCCTTGGTTTTGCGCCTGGAATGTCCATCGCAAACTTAGTCACACAATCTATCATCTGGTCCGTAGGTTGGGGATATGAGTTGATTATGCAGGGAGGTCAAGGTTGGCAGAGAATGCATTATCTTTAAGACACTTGCTAAGTGCAAAGTACAGCTATTCTAGAAAGTCGTGTCATGGTGGCACTTTTCTTGGGTTTTTCCCCCCCAGATACAGCCCCAATACAGGTGACGCGGAGCGCAGCATAGCTCGAGTGGGCAGTCTGAGGTATTGATCCGGCTTGATCCAAAGCCATCATGTACCAATCTGGTGGCTTTGTTTGTCGGTGTGTGCTCCCCCAGTTCAATGACCCAATGCCTAGCTCAGCTACCCTCGATCCAATCTCAGCCAGCAACACCTCAACCGCCTACCAAAAATTGGAACGCCGGTCGGCGTCTCAATGTTTGGTCTCCATTTGAACCACCCACCGCCTGGAAAGAAAAAGAACCATTGGCCAACTTCAACCACCGGCAGGCCGCCCCCAAACACCTATAAAATGACGACCTCCCTCACCCGTTCCCCCTCTAATAAGCCAAAGAACGTCCCAATCAACGTCAAAAAAACAAGCTCGTTTTCAATCACTACTCGCAGCATGGTCAACAACAAGAATTCTCACATACCTTCGTTTGAGTTCACTTCGGTTTCGCATTTCTTTTTCCTCTTCAATCGTGAAAGCCCTCTGACGACATGGATTGATTCCCTTCAGGTCCGATGCCCGAATCGATGGCATATCCCGTACTCTACGGACTCGCACGTATTCACAAGCCCTCATGGGACACAGTGTTGGTGTACCTTGGTAAGTCTGCTATCGTTCGGTCGGACCAACGGAAAGAAACCAGGCTGATGTTACCTGGCTCCCTCAAGGACCGGTGGCGGATCACTGCTTACGTCGCCTGTGAAGGATCCCATCAAACACTCTGTTCACGCGGAATCATTACTTACGCCGAGTTTGATAGCCAAGTGGAATGATGCTCCACCTCCACCCTCTGTCCTCAGCTCACAATCGTCCTCGCTTTCCGCCATCAACCCCCACATAAACCCTTTGATCTTCAACTCGCCTCAATTGACCCCAAACCCTTCACCATCCACTGTCTACTCTACCCTGTCGACCGCTGCTACACCGATCTCCAAAACAAGAGCCTCGAACAAGAGGCCAGCCACTTTGGCTGCCTTGGACACTGCAGAGAGGGATGAAGACGATGGTCAGTCATTTTTCTCTCCATCGCTTTGTCTACTCTATCCAACTTGAAAGCGTGACACTTACCCAATTCTCTTTGTAGAACCTGTCGATTTTTTTGGCAGTGGCTCAGTCGCCAAAGTTGCTCCAACTGGACCTGCGAATGTGACCCACGATGGTCCGGATGAAGCTGAAGGTCCGTATCTTTCCTCTCTATCGGGAATACAGAGGTAGGTCTTCAACTTACCTTTGGTTCATCTGTAGACCTACCTCTAGATTGTTTTGACCCGCACACCACTACCGAAAAAGCCTCAAAATCCATGAGTAACCCAGACGCCGGCGACGTATTCGATTCGACTGGCGAGACAGCTCGTACATTTCAAGTATCATTTAATTTTTGGCAACTTGTAGTCCCCCCCGACGCCGCGCCTTCTAACAGCAAAAAAAGTAAGAAAACACCCGGTGCACGAACTAGTCGGAACAAGGCACCAGTTACCAAGTACGAGAATTACTGCCCCAAGGTCGCCAATAAACTTGTGCTTTTACACCAAAACTTCCCCTTTGTCATATTCAAACTCAAATTATTTCAAACCTGCGACAAAAATCGCCCCTGGGTCTCTGAGGCTCTTAAATCGGCGTGGTATGACCCTGACCAGACCGTGGAGATTCAAGGTTTCATCCACGGGTCACGTCAACATAAGGCCATCAAAATGGCCCTTGAAGATGAAGATTCTTTCAGGGAGTTCATGGGCCTTTGCCAGTTGGTTCCTGCAAGCACGGTCATGGGGTGCAAAATTTTCCACAAAAATCCGAAGCTAACCGCCAACGCTAATCGCAACTTGGAACTCGCGCGCCAAAGGAACACACCTAAGGCTCCTTCGTCGGATTCGGAGGCTCACCCCGAATCGGACGACTCTGTAGGTGTAAGTCACCTTCCTCCTAGTGTTTCACGCACTGCTCGACCAACACTGATATATCCCTTTGGCCTATTAGTCTGGCATTTTATCCCTCGGCGAACGTTATAACAAGAAGTTGTGGACGCGATTCTCCAAAGACTTCAAGGCCGGCGAAAACATTGGCCGACTTATCAATCCCAAAGACCATGGCCTTTGCATGCTTCTCAACACTGCGCGTATTCGCACATGGGCAAATGATTGGGTAAGTCATTATGCTTCTGACATCCTCATTTTTTCGTCTTGAATTTGATACTCATACGTCTCCATCTCTGTTTCACAGGCTGACGATGTACCCGGGGTAGACGAAGTTAACCCGCCGACCAAACGCCCGGAATTTCGTTGGTTTCCTGTTGCTGACTACGAGAAGGAGAAGAACGTTCTTCTTGGCTTATCTGTTACACCTCAGGCCACACCCACTTCCGGAGCTACTGTAGTCCACCACAACTATTATGGACAACCCTTTCCTTCAGCCGCTTTTCCCTCTCCAACCAATCAGCCCATTCCACCGCTGGGGACTGGCCAGCCTGGACCTCCACCATCTGGACCGACTTATCCACAAACCCCGTCTGAGGCCCTTCGGTTATCCCCGCCCCCAGTGATACCAGAGTTCGAAGCGTTTCTCATCTTCGCGGGCATCGAGGCCAACATGAAGAAGACTCGCAAGATTTTATCTAATGAAGGTATTGACTCGTTTAGAAGGCTTTTGGACCGCTCAACTTACAATTTGGATAGCTTTCGAAGCATGGGAATACCCTTCGCTCACGCCGATGACCTTCACAAGGCTGTTCCAAAGTTTAACCATCATCTCAAATCGCTTTGAGTTTCGCCTCGGTAATCATTGCTCAAAGGTCATGTTCTATGTCTGTTCACGTTACTCAATGGTTCTATGTGTATCAAAAATTATCAATGTTTGATCAAGGTTCAGAACTACGGTCTCTCTGGAAATGTTATGTTTTCTTATTCTTTTCCCCTTGGTGCTGTGTTACAATGTGCGATTCAATGTTAGAGTCGATTGTTATGACTCATCCTTTTGTTGGACGCTCTCGGCCCATTTGTGTTTGAGCGTTTTGATGCAATCATGAGTCTTAAGTGATTACCGGTCATTTCACACTTTTATGCCCACAATGACATGTGCCCCTTAACCTTGTGTCCTGTTACGTTTCTGGCCAGACTGCTACCCCAAAAATGTTCACCTCTCTATCGCAGCGGATGATAGAGAAGGAGTAATGAGGGCCCAACTTGTTCACCAATCGATGTAACGAGAACACGTCTCGTTACATCGATTTCTTGTTCGCACAACTCAAAAGGCATTGATGATAAGATGTAACGAGAACGAGTCTCGTTACATCGATTTCTTGCTCGCACAAGTCACAAGGCATTGATGATTAAAAAACCATTTGTATAAGGTCAAAATTATCGGGGTGAGGTGATTGGAATCAATCAGAGATATTTTTTGAATCAATTGAACATTAAATCAAAACTAATCAAAGTCATTGTGACTACAAGCTACTTGCTACTTATCGTTCATCTACAATCGCTAATAGACGTCTAAACCCAATAGCCGCATACAGCATACAATTTGTGCATGAGTGCGCCTGAGAACAAGTCCCATGTGACATCCATGATTACATCCATCTTCTCGTCCGTCGCGGTTTGGATGAGTACTTGGGTACGTCGAAAGTAGGATTTGAGGACACTAAATGCCTTCTCAATCGGATTCAGATCGGGTGAGTAAGGTGGGAGATACAATAATCGGATTCCTCTCTCTGACGCAAGTTCTTCAATACGGCCCCCGTGGTGGATTCTAGCATTGTCCATTACTAAGACGGAGTTGACCTCAGGGTATGGGTTCATCATCGGAAACTATGGGGGTCACCAGTCAATATCATCAAGATGAGAGTCAAAGAAAGGGAAAATGAGCTTACCAAACAATGTTTGAGGAAGCCCTCAAAATCTCGTCGCAGATAACTTCCTTCTTGGCAGTCCAGCGCTAATACACCACCTTTGAAAATAGCTGGTAGAAGAGAAAACCTTTTGCCACCACGGCTCCAAGGTATTTGGGTAGTCCGTTCCCCTCGTCTAGCGCGACCAAACTGCCTGCCAAGATGCCTCTCTTGAACTGAGCACTCGTCTGGATTGGACAAGGTAAAAGTTAGTGATGCAGTCACAATCTGCCAGGCGGAAGGAATGACGGACCTAGGAAAACGAGCATGTTGGGGTTCAACGCTCCAACTGCGTGTAGATACCGCGCTCTCTTCGAAGGGCTCTGGTTAGGGTGCACAGTGCAGGCTTTCTTGAGGGTGAGGTGTAGTCGATCCTTCAGATTGCTCGCAATGGTTTGTAACGAGACCCATTCGCCGGTACGTCGATAAACTGCGTGGCGATACTCGTCCAAGTACAGAGCAGGATTACCGGCCAGTAACTCCAACATGAAATCCCTGTCTTTGTCGTTCAGAGCCGTCTTTCTTCCGATTTGTTCGTATTCTTCAGGATTGCGAATTACCGCATAGGTTCGTCGGTATAGCGAGTGCCAACGTGATATCGTTCGCCGGCTGACGGGCGAGATCAAGATCCGCCGGACTTGATCGATGGTTTTGCCTGCGCGGAGGTGCTGAACCGCCAGCACCTTGAGACTAACTTGATATGGACCCCGTTGTTGCCCTCGCATGCCTAGAAGGGGGATTTGGAAGAGTCAGAATGATGGTTTCACCGAACAAAAGCGAAACGAACAAACCGTTGAAGAGGTGGTGTGACAAACTGTTGGGGCGGAAAATTTTTCGATGCGGCGAAAAAAAAATTCTCAATGCGACAAAAAATTTTTCTCAATGGGTTGTTTGGGCCCGATGGGCTGTGTCAGGGTTTGGGGGTCACGGGTTGTTCAGGCCCGCTGCGTTCCGCAGCGCCTGTATCTGCCTGTGGCGCTGGGGGAAAAACCCAAGAAAAGTGCCACCATGACACGACTTTCTAGAATAGCTGTACTTTTTCATCTTGGGTCTTTTTGCTTTGGCCGAAATGTTTATGACGCGCAGCATGAGGGATTCTACCTCGCCCTTTGGCCCCGAGTTAGTGCCAAAATCGAAAAGTTGTAATATCTTGAAAACCACTGCACATTGTGAGAAGCCGAGAGCGGCATATTGGAGATGGTTATCTTGCGCTTGTTTGCTATAAGGGTGCCAAACCGCCTTGATTAGCGAGGATCGTGAGTATGAGGATTGGCAGTTTTTTGAGAAATGCCCCGGCAGATCTCACGCCATTTTTTTGACATTAGATGTAAGTCCCTCGCTGGAGTTGGTGGTTAGGTCCAGCTTGGGACTTAGTTAAGTTTGTCCTCCTTGAGTTTTTACTACAGTCTTGGGCGCCTGACTTGCCAAGTTCACAAAAAAATCTCATATTTGATCTCATTACGTGCTCAGAAGCTGAGAGTATTTGATCTCAGAAATCCAATTGTGTTTTCTAACAAGAAGCCATCTCAACAAATTTGTGTTGAAGTCTTCAGTTGAATTTCTTAAATTTCCAATGAGCATTTCAGGCTACATGGGTTTAGAGAGGTGTACCGCATACATACATGATACTCGGACAGTCGGGTAAACTCAGTTCAACTTGGATTGGATCGGTTCGGCGGGACTGCCCTCACTCTGCCAGATTTAACCACTTCATTGCCTATTGACTCATCAACGATAACTCGCTCGATCGATCATATTCCGAATACTAAAATCAGAAAAGACTCTGTCGAGCGCAATCAACAAATATAATTCAACTTTCATCAAGATGTCAGACATTGGTTTCGCTTCCCAGGAGGATATGAAGAAGGCCAGGTTACCTTTAGGGTGAGGATCATGTCTTTAAACTCGATGTTTCTCATACATGTCTGCTTTGGATAAATGTCACTTTATGGATTCAAGAGCCATTCGCAACACTACGCAAACCTTTTTGGACTGACATTTCTGAATCTTTCTATAGGTATCGGGACGGTTGCGCCAAGTCAGTTATTCGAGCCTGATGACTTTGAGCTATTCCAAAACTATCACGGCTGACGAAGACCTCCCGAATCCTCAAATCCACGGCTCTAGTTACTTGATCACTCTTAATAAATGCAGACATAAGGAATACTTTATGCCATGGAAATGTGGCGATGAAAGGTCTGTTTCTCGTTAGAATGATCAGAATCAGCTAATCCATTGGCGAGAACGTCTTGTTCTGATAAACTTCCTTTCGGTGATGGACACGATTACAGGCACGCCTACGAGCATTGTCAATATAAAGAGTATGTTTTGAGTTTCTTCGGCTTTCTTCAGTTGTGAGATGAGTGTGTTATGTACTGACGGATGATATCTCCTATTTCGTCTTTTGAACTCATCTCCATTTATGACTTCAGCTACGTGCAAAGAATGAAGAAAATGCAAGAGCAGATACAGGCAGCAAAGAATGAAGCTGCTTAGACACGATTGGCTACCGGCCAAGCGAAGTGAGAGGGGGTCGGTGGGCGATATTACCCATCGATAGAATGGGATTGTATAGCTTGAGGCATCCCCCCGATCCTGCAGGTTTATCAACATATGAGGTTAGCTCTACATCGAAAACTTGCATATCCAGCCTATCCTTGTATATGTAAACCAGGATCCAAAGGTTCGAAAACCCATCGCAGGGCTCATAACTCAGATGCTTAAGTTATGGGACCAGTCAGGCCGGTTCGCCACATCATATTTTGCTCTCAGCTTAATAAGACTTGAATGATGCTGCCTTGTACCTCAATGTGATAAATACGGTGCCCATCCTCACTGTCCGGTTGACTAGATTGCACATTGCCACATGTGCTATGAACACATCACTGACATCTGTATAGGCCTGTATACTGTCTATAATTGCAACTTGTTCAACTTTTGAGAGTGATTAGGTTCAGACCACAACTAGTCAAGAACAAAACATATCATACACCAATGAGTATATTACAACATACGACGTGTATCGTCCATTTTTGAAATTATGAGGACATCTATTAAATACTGGGATATAGTACAAACCCATCAGGTTGATTATTGATGAGCTCTTTGACAAGCTTTGGCTTTGTACTTGAAAAGGATCCAAGGTGTGGGAAGGATAAAAACGAGCAAAATGACAGGAATGAATTTTTCAAGCTTAGTAGAGTGTTGCATTGGTTTTGTTAAATGGACCGCAATTGGGATCACGAAGCTTGCTAGTCTTCTGAAAGAACTTGAAACAACCAAAGCAGATGCTGCTTGTTCTTTGTGTTTCTACAAAATCTCCACAATCTGTTAATATTGTGCTGTTGACGATATACCTCAAGATTTGAATCATGAGAGGCTACTTACATCAATAACATACGTTGTAGCCTTTCGGCCGGCCAATGTCATTGCCGCACCAATGAAGAAGAGGGCAACGTCCTGTTAGACATGAAGCAAAGTAAGCCAAGGTACTTGATGATATAAAATCGAAGCTTCAGAGATACTAACAAAGACCGCCGAGCAAGCATGATACTGCCTGGCTAGAGCTGAGATTGGTCAAAGAATCAGCAGGATCAGCTAAAATATCGATCTTTAGAAGGGTCAGCCACTAAGTTTTACCAAAGGTTACACTTCCTATCGCTAGGACAAAAGTCCCTGGAATCATACATCGTAACTTATATTCCAGTCTATCATCCGGATGAGGGTTTTTGATATGCAACCTATCACACATAGTTGATAGGCAGCGTGTGTTCATCTTACTTGCTAGACAGGCTCCAAATATTATAGAAAGGCAATGTAAACCGCTCATCTTCATACTCTGCTTTTGATCATATCGAAAGATGTGAACTAAAGAGCATTGAGTTATGCAAAAGATTGTGTAAATGAAACTGAATAGCCATTGAAGTCTTGTGAGCTCTTGGATCTTGGTGATTTTCGAAAAGTACGATTTCATTGAGGAATAGTTTATAGCATGAACAGGAAGAATCTTACGATAGTTGAAGACCTATAACTATAGCCATAGGCTCCTTCCACGCAATGTGTATTGGTCGAATAAGTGCACGCAAAGCGTCTTGTAATGCGCTAGAATGAAAAGTCATTTCCTTAGTCAACTATTGCCAAGAGTCTTTTTGGAAAAATCCAGAGGAGGGTAACTTGGACAGATGAAAACATGCGAGTTTTTGGACTGCACTTACCATGGATCCAAAAGACTAGGTCCTTGGGAAGGGGCGATGGAAAGCGGTTGTTCTTCGAGCCTTGAAGGCGAGATTGAAGGTGGTCGTTCCTCGAGAGCTTGTAGCACGTTACTCATTATCTCTAACACACCTTCCTCAGGCTGCAAAGAATTTACCTCTTTGAGGTTTTCTAGAGGATAAGCTGATGTGTGACGAGATTCAAATAACACGGTCAAAAGATTTTCAGTCTAGTCGCACATTTCAGCAGAGTGTGTGGTATATGACTAACTCTCGGGCATAAACATCGACATCACAAACATCGAAGCACAACCGACGGCGCTCGTCAACCAGAAGAACCTTTTCCAAGAGAGTATCTCAAGAGTTAAGCAGCCTGAGAGTTCAATTGTGATATAAAATGAAAGATAAAAAGACGTAAGTCATAATAAAATCATCAATGGAGGATCTTTGAAGCTGAAAATCATTCACCAATCATAGTACCGATACAAGGTCCAATGGTAGGAGCCAGTGAGCATAAACTTAATGGCCGTCCTCTTTTCTTTCCCCAGATTTCCGCCAGAACCACTTGACTGAGTCCTGTAGGAGCACCTGCGAAGATCCCACAGAAAAGTCTCATGGAAGCCAATTGACAATGGGTTCGCGCAAATCCACAAGCAAAATTGAAAACTAAAAACAATCCACATCCCAGCCTTATCATAGGTGCCCTACCATATACTTCTGATGCTGGCGCAAAAAAGAATGCACCCAACATGGCTGAAAGATTTGGAAGTTGGTTTTGAATAATGAAGATCATATCAACATGCAAGACCCCTCATAAAGCATTACTTGACAACAGAAATCGTCAAAAGAAACTTCACTAACTTCCTAAATTGTAAATATAGATTGAAACTCCCGGGCAACTCTTCCACGGAGTCTCCAGTGCAGATCTCAGTTCACTAGTGTATATGTTTGCCATGCTGGCAAATATATTGAGGCCTGATTGTTCACGAGGAGATTGGAGAGATGGCATCCTTAATATCAACATCAATCAACCGAATCACAGAACAGAAACCTGGACAAACTGTATACTATAGAAAGAACTACGATTGGGATGAGATTTATGTTAGCATGGGTTTTACAGCGTGAGTAGGCTGATGAATAAAAGTCGAGCAAGACTATAAGGTAAAAATTACGAACCCATAAAAGTGACAAGCCACTTGTAATCGCAGGTCCATCTGTCACTGACACCAAGCACGTCCATTTTCCCTTTTTCCTGGTTGACATCTTTTGGTTCGCTTCCGGACCTCTTCTCTTCCACTTCATTTCTGTGTTCCAACGGAATCCTGAGCCGATTGAGATCGTAGATGGTCTTTGTAACGTGGGCATAATATGTCATGGGCCTGAAATTCAAGTAAACATGTGAGATCCGATAGTTTGATATATGGATAGTTGGCGGAGGTTCCAGAGTAGCCACTGCTGTCTTGATATCCTCTGCTGAATCCTGAACTGTATTCTCAGGTGAAACCTGACCTGCTTCCAGAGGTGGATCCATGGAGAACAGTAAGAAGATAAGTTACTCCCCTTGATCATTAGTTAGTAACTCAAGAAAAACGTGTTAGCATCGATCAGGATCAATCTTAAGCTTTTTGCCACTGTGACAATGCAGTATTTCTACTCTTTGCTATATTCCCGCAGGGCTCGTGAGTAGGCAATTCAGCTACGGACCAAGAAAAGGACGAGGTTTTTTTTAAACGGTTTGGTAGATCATTGACTTTGCATCTATAAAGGGTACGAGAATCAGAAGTTGAATCTTTGAATCAAAAAAAGTATTATACTTGGCATTATAGAGATATTTTTTTGTAACTTGATAATCAAGAATAGGTATGATCATCTGAAGAATTCAGTAAATGCAACAACACCATCTCCTAGAACGCAGACATGCACAGGCGAGTATTCATTCGGCTGGACAAACTTTCAACTTTCGAACACATCGACACTCTGAGTATGAGATATACGTGTGCCGAATACATATTGCGTTTTAGGAACAAGTCGTCGATGTGACTCAGCTAGGGTTAACCTATGGCCGGGCATTGCTTGTGACATTCTCATTTTCAGCAGTCAGCTTACTTGTGACGAAATAAAGCGTCGAACTACTACGCAGACGATCTGAAGCAGCACAGTCTTTTCCAGCTGACTGTGACTTGGGTACTCGATTCCAATCAGGCTGAGCCATAGGGAAATCTAAGTTGAACACGCATCGGGCAATTCGACCGATTAATTTTGGATGCATCAGCTGATGTACCATTAGATGATTTCGTTACTCACATCCTCACCCTCCTCGAGGCTTAACAAACGACCAAGAAAATGGCATTGTTGCAACACCCTAGGAAACCTCAACCAACCCAGATATTCGATTGTAATGTATGCAATCAAGTTTCAAAACATGATGAATGGTCGAGAAAGTGAAAGACCAAAGCCCTACGCATGATCAAGCTGTCATACTATTTCATGTCCAACCACCGTTGAACCAGTGTGAACCACGCAAGCATCCATCCCTCGTTTCACCTTTTTGGAAAGAAATGAGAATGCAAGGAACGCGAACTAGCGAGGTGATTTAGATACATAACATACACATGTAATCCAATAAGCCATAAAGTCACCACTCACATCCAAGACCAAATTCTTGCCCTCCATTCGACCGTCCGATGATGTTCTCAATCCTTGACCAACCTAAATCTAAGACCTATAAGCTGACAATTACCTAGGAATATCTACATCCATCTCACCTGTATACCTAAAAAATTCTTGTTTTACGGTTACCTACACATCCGAGTCTAAACCCAAAAAGATGATGTTTATTTGATTTATTTATTCATCAGATATAATTCGTATACTCATAACCAAGTCATATTTCATTAACCAACTTGGATTTATTCAAGTACATCATAAATCATAAATCATAAATCATTACTCAGTAATCATATATCACAAAATAAATAAAAGTAATAAAAACATCAAAAAGTTGAAAAAAATCGTTTAAAATCCAAAATAGTTCATCCAATTTTCATACACATGTCATACATTTTTTTTCTCTTTTTCTCTTTTTCTCTTTTTCTCTTTTCTTTCATTCAAACAAGTTCATCTTTCAAAAAAAACATACACACATTTTTCACAAGTAAATATATCAAAAAACTGAATCAGAAAGAAAAAACAACAACATTACAACGAAGAGAAATCTTTTTAAAAAATCAATCAAACCAAACCAATCCAAATCAAGAAGAATTTCAAGAAATTTGCATGATTTTTGAACTTTTTCGGATTTCAAAAAGAATGAGATTAAGGATTATTTTGATTTGAATTTAAATTCCCACTTGAATTTCCATTCCCAATCCCGTTCCCAGTAGCATCAGTAACCATCAAATCCGCATTCGCATCCGCATTCCCACTCCCACTCCCACTAGCCAAACCAACCCTACCATCCCTCTGGGTATCATCCAAATACTTTGAATAAACCCCACTCCAAAGCTCAGTAGAAAGGATCCCGATCAATTCATAAACGACCATCAACTGAAAGCCAGCATAAACTTCCTTAGCTTCTTCTTCACCTGATTGTAATCGAATAGCCGTCAAGGTCGTCTTAGCTTTCCTTATCCTTTGGTATTCTATCGAACTTGGGTCTTGGATAGATGATAAGTTCATCCCACTGCTTTGGTGTAGAACTGTTTGGAGTGGATGGACGGGTTGGGATTGGGTGGGGAGAACTTGTTGGGAACTTGAGGCTTGTGGTTGAGGTCTTGTGGGAGTCGCTTCAATAATAGCTACCAAAAAAGAAACCTCAACTTAGAAAAAAGTAACAGAAAGGTTCAAGGAATGTTCATACTGACTAGGTGGAACACTTTGGACCTCGAATCCACTTTCTTGATTCGAATCAGATGGTCGAAGTCGGATGGGTGGACCAAGTCGAAGTGGTTCTTGTCGACTTAAATTGTTTCGTGTTTGTTGTTGTTGTTGTAATTGTTGTTGATGATGGTTCATGGGGATCGGGGGTGAGATTGATTCACATTGTGATAAGTTGTATTCGGTTAATGGGTCACCTCTGTTTAATGATGGAGCAAATCCCTGTAAGAAAACAAAAACCAAGTAGTTAAAAATCAATCGTGTATTAACCCAATTGTGATTTTGTTTTTATGATAATGGATGATTCTGTTTATGAGAATGATGTTATGTAGGAAGATACTCACGATCTGATTATCAGGTAAACGATGAACATCACCCGACCCCAAACCAAGACCGACCGAGTACCTAGCCGGTTCTTTCCTTCCCATCAACTCTTTAGCCATCCTAGTAGCCGTTCCCGTAGCCGCGACCAAGTTCTCAATCAACCTCATCTGTTCAGTCGTTCCTTTCTTCTGACCCGAAGCCTTTTCATAATCTCTTAAAAGTTGAATCGGAACTCTTGCTCTCATCAAAGGATCCGACATAATTCCTTCAAAGATAGAGACTGTATGATTCGGATCATCTTCCTTTGAACTGTTTACTAAGGATTGAGTGATCGTACGGATGGCTGATCTCATCGTTTGGAATTCTTCGTGATCGGGATTGGGTTGGATGGATTTGTTTAGATTGGATTGGTCATGAGTCATGGATTGGTGGACTGATGAACTTGAATTTGATGATTTGGTATTGTGAACTGAATTTGTCTTTTTTTTTTTCAAATCACATTAAGGAGAATTTTAACTATCAGTTTTGGTTTGGGTTTCGATTGGAATAGTCATGTTGAACTGACTGAATTAAGTTTAGATGGAGCAAATGAAGTAGAAAAATCGTAACACTATTACAAATCCCAAAATCAATCATCTTTCCTTTCAACTTTGTGATGATGGATGATTTTTTTTGGCTTCCAAATTTAAAAAGACTTACTAAAGTTGGATTGAACTGTGAAACTGGAATCGAACTTGAATCAAAGTTAAAACCGAACATCTATTGAAATCAAAAACATGATCAGTTTTCTTATAATTCTCATATATATATATATCAATCATGAATGATCACTAACTGATTTTTTCTTGTTGACTGTTTCATCCTATTAGAAGTAGAAATGATTAAGATTGACAATAAATAATGATCAAAAGAAATGAGCTCAACTTGATGATTTGAAGTTGGATTTGAATCTGAAGTTTTAAGTTCAGTTTCAGCTTGATGGTTAGTTTTAGTTATTTTTTTCTTTTTGTTTGGTTTTGAATGAATGATTGGTGAGTTTGATCTTTTTGATTTACGAGTTGAATGATTGGGTTGTAGATGAGTTTGATTTAAAAGACTTGCACCACGTCGAGTGACTACCATTTTAGATTTTTAAACCGAGTCTTATACAAATTATTAGAATCTGATAAAGTAAAGTGGATTGGTTGAGGAAACAAGAGATGATGAAGAGTGTTGAATTGAAAATAGAAAGTAATCAATCAACCTAATCAATCTAATCAAAATCAAAATCAAAATCAAAAGGAACTCTCTTTCTCATCGTTATGCATTCTATACATACACTTCAATCAATCTCACATCATATCACTATCGCACTATCATATCGAACGATATCCTAAACCAAACAACATCAAAGGATATCAGTAACTATCATCAAGTTTTAAAGTTTTACTTACCAAAAGAAAGAGTTCAAGGAAGAGGCTCACAGAGGCTACAATGCGCTACAAATTACATACAACATTCGACTTTAATGGGTTATAAGCATAAGTATCCTTATAACAAAGTCTATCAACCGTTTTCCAAAGAAAATCCACAATACAGCATCAAAATTTATCCATCACCAAACCATTCTCAGCAAAACCCAAGACCAATCTCATCTTCGACTCTTGATATATCAAGCTCTAATCAATCAAAAGCTCAACTCTAGAATCCAATTTCATTAAAAATAAAATATGCCAGCACGTGCAAGAAAAAGAGTCAGACGAAGGCGTCAAGTCAAAGATATTAGTGATAGCAGTAGTAGTAGTAGTAGTAGTAGTAGTTCAAGTGAATCAGATTCAAATGTAAGTCATCCAAACTATACCTTACATTCTTAATTTTTTGATCCATTCACTAAACCCCATCTTGGTTATTTTAATGTAGATTGAAGATACCCAAAAAAATATCCCAAACCCAGGCCCAGAATCAAGAACTCTTGCCTCTTCTTCTTCTTCTTCAAGTAGTAGTAGTAGTAGTAGTGAAGATGAAGAATTCAAATCAAAACATTTAAGACAATCAAATCTAATCTCAACCCAAACCAAAACTTCAACAAGTTCATCGGATTCAGATTCAGATTCAGATAATAGTCAATCCAAAACACCAGCCAAAAGAGGCAGACTAGCCAAAAAACAAAAACAAAAACTCACGAACCCAGAAGACCAGGTCAACACGACCAGCAAAGACCCAAAACCATTAACGAAACGAATCCCATCGCCAATCCCAAGTTCACCACCACCACCGATTTTCGAAACCCAAGACCTAGACCTGCTAATCCCATCCCAAGACATCCCACCTAAGTTCGACTTCATCCATCCCAAACCGTCTGAAACCCTTAGGATCCTAACCGCACAAACCAACGAATCCGAAACCGATTTCAATTCATGGTACCTTTCGAAAATGGTCGACAAGTTTGAAACCGAACTAGATATGATTCGTAATGAATTATCTTCTAAACCTTCTACTTCGATTCATCGATTTGATCTTTTGATTTCTGGATTGAATTCGGGTGTGGATGTTTTTAGGGATTTGGATGGTAGGGGATCGGGTTCGGAAACTCAGCAGAGTGAGATCGGATTGGTTTTGGAGACTTTGAAGGGTAGGAAAGAGCTCAGTGATCGGCAAGTTAAGTCGGATGGAATTGAAGATGTCGTGATGACAACTTGATAAAACGAAAAACAACCAGTTTTTTTATATCTCTTATCTTGAACTTTGATTTTTTTGGTTTTGGTGATTCGAGATCAACATAATTTTTTTGGATGATCTTCTTATAGTACACATAATTGAAACCAATCAATACTTCTCTTCTTTTTCATCCAAAGAGTAAAACCTCAAACTCTGTTTCAAAGAACAAGATTCAAAGAATCTACTCAAAATGATCTTTTTCTGGTCTAATCAACACACAACTCACAAATTAGTACCGCTTCTCAAGATAATATCCTCGTCACATTCCATATCTACATCCAAAAAGCCTAGGTGATCTAATAAGGTAGATCTCACATCAAGCTGTATGATATCAAATCAAAGAAAATTCATACGTGTTTGCAAATCACCATTGATTTCATAACCTACAAATCACACTCAAAATCCTTGACACCAATTCTCAAACTTCACAAAATGAACTTCTCCTCACTTAAACTAATACTTGACCAAAAAACAATAAGTGACGTTTTCAAGATTTCTTGAGATTAAAATCTGTTGAAGTCTATATACTGTAAGATTTTTTTGTTACATGCTTCATTCAACTTTGATGAGAGTTCTTCCAATGATCCTCTTTAAGCGATCATAGTCACAGAGCTCTATAAGCATAGACCTGGTGTAATGTTAGTCATTAGTTAGTCAGGCTTGCATGAGCCTAAATTGGATCATGATGTTATATTTCTTACTCACTCTGCTAATTGAAAAGCTTCAATTAACAAAGAACTCATGGCTGTATTAAGTGAGATAGGGATGGTCACAGAAATAGAACTCCTGCAAAAATCATGTATTTTTCAATGATGAAAAATGATTACATTTGTTTTCCAAAATGCATCAAAAATGAATCAAGTCTGCATTTCTCCGCATTAATTCTGCAATTTTGTGCATTAAACTCAATTGGTTTTTTGCCTTGGAGAAATACATTACTTTTGCAGTGTGTGGATGATGATCATAAGGTGGGCCTTGTGTTTTGTAAAACTAACAAAGATAGTGTTTTCATCAAGCATCAAGCTTGGATTTTGTGCTCAAGCCTTCTCACAAATCCCTGCCCTTCACTACAAGTTCAACAAAACAGATCCTCCAATTTGGTCAACTGGTTAGTATGTGGATGGCTCTTAGTTTGTGTGTGTGGCATGGAAGATCTTGAAGTGAGACTCTCATGGATGCTCTAGGTGGCTTTTTTGAAAAGATAGAAGATCTCTATATCAAGATTCTTTGAAGCTATACCTGCAAAGTTAAAAGCAAAGAACATAGTTTTACTTTCAAGTTCTCAACCAATCATTCTACAGACTCAATCAATTCACAAGATCCAGGTACAACATCCTCAAGTCCTTCTTTCTCACTATCAACTTCTCCCCACCCCGGTCTGATCCTTGTTTATTTATCTTGAATCATCTCAACTGGAGATGTTTTGTTCATGTAAATGCTCACAATAAGTTAGTGATGGGTAAGGACACAGCACACTTCTCTACAAATGTTTTCCCAAGCCTGCAGTAGTACATACAAGTTCCATCACAGGAGGTAGAGAGCTTCTAAAAAGGGCCAGGGCACCCAGGTGCCCGCATACAGGACCAGCTACTGTAGAGACAAAGTGATCTGGTGTGTGTGGAACAGAAAATTTCCAAGCCATGGGCAAAATCTTTGCTCTGTTTCTTCTCACAGGTCTTTTCTAGCCTTTCAAACAAGCTCTCTATTTCTTCTCTACTCTTACTCCTCTTTATTTAAGAGAGAGAATTGTTTTGTCATGAGATCTCAGCTCTAGATCATTCCTTTTAAGATTCCATTGTCATAGTTCAACTTCTACTCATCAATTAATTACATCATCTCTTCAGACTGATCATTATGATTTATTTCAGAAATATCCTTTATTCATTAGGCTTCAACTTCTACACATCAATCAAAATGAATTGAGCTTAACTAGAAAAGATCAAAACCACAAAGAATTGCCTAGGTCAACTACACAAAGTGGCTCTAGAGAAACCACAGCAAAGAAGTTGACTGAACTAGAGAAAGAGTGAGCTCAAGCTGAACAGAGAGCCAAGTAGGCAGAATCAAGAGCACCAAAGAATCCCAGTTTTCTTCAATCTGACAAGAGAAGACACAGATCAGGAAATTGAATGAGTTCACCAAGACGGTTCAGAATCTGATCAAATCAATGAACAAGTCAACAAACAGTCTGAAGAGAATATTAATGAGGATGTCAGACCAAAGAGATTGAAATCTAAAGGCAAGAAGAAAGTGGTGAAGAGAGAAGCTTGACTCATTGGTTGAGGAGCCCAAGGCTAAATAGGCAAGTTAGTTGGTTCCTTGTTTTTTGTGTCTTGCAGAGGCTGACCAGTACTCCAAATGCAGTGTTCTGTTGATCAGATTTGCTTGGGAAGCAGTGTACAGCACTCCCTGGTGAAGGTAAAGCATTTGCTCTCCTGATCTTATTTTGCAATCAATGCACAGGTCCATAATCCTATCACTGTGTCCGGGTGGCGGTCTCTCAACAAGGAGGGCACACAGACTGCCTTTGAGGCACAACGGCTACTCATGTGCGCTTGCTGATGAGTAATGCACAGAATTCACAAACACAACAATAAGTAAGTTTGTGATAAAAGTAAAGAGCTTTGAATGAGATGAAGACCAAAGCTTGGTGCCACTCATAGCTGACTGTATAGTGAAAGTGAGTAGAGAGAAAATGAGAGAGAGAGAGTTACGTGCACATAATTTGAGATTATCAAATAAAATAAGAAACATATCAAATTCATCACACAGGATGATAGACTTGCAACATAGATTCATCACACAGGGTGATCACAAACATGTAAAAAAAACTAAGAACAAAACATATCAAATCACAACCTAAACCACCCTAGCAACAGTTTTGTAATATTTGATAATACTTAATAACCAACACAAACACCACACAAACACAGTGTATAGACTTCCCTACTAGGGATAGCTGCTATCAATGTGCTAGACCCTCTCTCATTGGGATTGAGACAGCATAATTATAAGGTACTAACATACTTTGCTCCCTTGCCGACTTGCAGAACGTCCTAAACAAGTTTAGGCAAAACATCCCACAGGTTTATCACCAATAGAGGAGCTGGCTTGACAAATCAATCATGGAACAATTAAAGACACTTGTTGCCATTTGGGGAGAGTGAACAGCATATTTCTTATGAGCTGCTACTCACCTTGATTCCCCATCTGGGGTAACTGTCCTGGTAGTCTTGGCTGATCAAGTCATTCAGAAGAATGTGTTGATGTCCAAGGCAGTAACACTATCTCTGCAGATACAGGCAAGCTCTTCAAATGGGAAGAGAAAAGAAAAGAGTGGTCCCAGCAACAGCTTTACTTTGTCTGAGTCAAAAGAGGATTGTCCAAAAAAAGGAGGTCAAAGAAACCCAACAAGTGTTATACAGAGTGTGAAGGGGATAATCTACCAATAAAACACTAGTAGAAGATTTCTAAAGACTGTCCTCCTAAAGCAAGACAATCAGAAAGGGGAACTGCGTTGAATTGAGTACTGATAGGTATACTTGATTTGATTCAACAGCTCACTTTTGATCATTTGCAAAGCATTTTGATAAATATTTCAATCAACTCAGGTTCATAGTCAAACATGCTTAATACCTCCATCAAAGTTGCCAATCATACTATGGTAGTCATGGAACACATAATGTACATGTATCAAGTCAACATGGTGTAGCAGAATTGCAATCACCAAACTGGAAACCATTTGCTACAAAGTCATCTTGGTCATGAACATGCTTTGCATCCTTTCCCTACCTTTATGTGATATAGTTTCTGACTAAGCTCTTTGCTGTGCCAATTGAGAATCAATGATCAAAGCTTCTAGTTCTGAAGAACAAAATTGTGTCTTGGTATCAATGCAAAGTAGAACAACTTTACAGTCAGAAAACTAGAGATCAGGACATCTAAAAAGTCAAACTCAAGTGAAGATGTTTGGAAGAAATAGGTTATAAGATCAAAGGGACAATTGGTTTTTGATAGATATTTGTAAATGTTGGTATCACAAGCTATACTGAATTAAATCAAAAGTGAAAGATTTTTTGATCCAAATCTCAGAAATCAGTATTCTTTGATTAAATAGTGGGAAGATGGAAAAAAGGGGATACACCAATCATGTGAGGTAAAAAACAACAGAGACATCTGACAATTGCATTTCAAAGACTTGGTGTATCATCAATCTGAGGACTCTACTACATTGATCTTCATAGCCTAAGGAGTTGCACCTAGCCTCACTATGGTTGTGTTGTCATACACAACTATTCTTGTATGTGTATCTTCATGACTACTTGTATGATAATAAAAAAGAGAGAGCATGGTACATATTCACACCTGTTTCAAATTTGAACCAAATTATGTAGTATCCAAATAGATGAGAGAAACTGAAGCTTGAGGTAACCTAATATTGAAGCCGTGAGGGGTTAGGCTTGGGACAAGGATATCATCACCCCTCTCCAAGGGCATGTGACATCACCTATGTACAAGATCACCATCTTTTATCCCAATGATTGTTCTCACCAAATTTGAAACTCATCGGCAGCAAGGTCTCTATACCCCACCTTGCCTCAGCCCCTTCCTGTTGCTTGATGCCAGCAGCAACAATCCAACAGTCCTCCCTTAGATTGCAAGTGCTACAAGGCGGGGATTTTCTGTAGAAAAAATCTTACCTGTGACTTTTGTGATGTATGTGCAAAGATGGAGACAATTATTAGATGTGTCAGTATAAAAGCAGGGCTTGTATGTAAAAGTTCTTATCCATGACTTTTGTGATACATGTTGAACGGTGGAGACATTTATTAGATGTGTCTGATAGGTATAAAAGCCAAATGCTTTACTTGACATTTACTTCTCATCCACACATTCTTTGAGTGTTTCCTCATCTTGACAACCAGTGGTCAATTCATTTTCTCATTACCACAGTATTATAGATAATTTCAGTGACTGATTAGAATATGCATTTACATCTTATTCTGCTGTTAGATTCATTTAGACAAACTCACTCTCTCATCAAACACCACCCAGATACCTAAGACAGGAACAGCTTCTTTGACGTACATTACTTTCCATTGAAGCACTTTTATGGCTCCTTGAAAATCTTTCTCCAAATCCATATATCTAACTTGAATGTGAAATCCAGGTCAAACACCATGAATGCTGTCAGCCTCATTGCAACCATTTTGCTCATCTGCACCTCCTCAGCAACTGTTCAGTCCATGCCGGCCAGAAATTGTGATGGATTTGTGTCGTATGAACCATTGATTGAAGGCTTGGACAAACAGCCCTTCGTAAATCGAGAAAAATCTGTCCACAAAGGCTATGCAGGCCGTACTGCTAATGAGGATGATGATGGTATGGCTTGTTGTGATCAAATTTGTCAGGATTGTGTGGATGTCTGTACATGCTGTTGGTGCACTATAATGTGAAAGAACTAATATTACACAACTACAACTTTCTATCAAAGTTTGAATTTCAGGAGGAGGAGTATATGCTGGATGAGATGATGACAATATGGCACCTTTAGGTGATGCATGAGTCCTTTTTTTGATATTCCTGACCCAATTTCAATGATGAGCGTGGGGGATCAAGTTTTGGTGTACTTTGTATCTCTTATTTTGCCTTTCCTTACAATCATCAAACCCAGATGCTGTTGTCAATTTTCCGCTCCATGTATCTGGCAATAAAGTATGGAAAGCCAGGTGACTGGTAGGAATCAAGAGTTAGTGTTAAGTAAAGTGCTATGGTTAATATCACAAGGGAGTGACGGAAAAGGGAAGGCACCTGTTGGAAGGTGGCAAGAAAAAGATGACAAGGTCTTCAGTGATTGATTCCAGTAAGCGACACACAAAAGCCAAGTAAAATAGAGAAAACATGAACAACTAGCTGACCTGGTAGGAATCCCAAGTTGATGATTAAGTAAACCACTTTAGCAACCTGAGGTCTTCATATGTCAGTTTTGAGTTGAGCTAGGATTTGAAAAAAAAGTAGAGAGCAAATGTATTTTTGCCCTTATGGCCTTCATGGCTTTCCTTTCCTTTGTATTTACTATCTTCTTGGCATATTCTTCACATCCTTCAGGGCTTGCTATGGATGTTTTGTCTTGTTCCTCCTGATTATATTTAGCACACTTGTGAGTAAGCCACTTTGTGAGAATTTCTTTGGCCAGCTTGGGGGTTCCGTAAGATTCTGGGATATTATAGTGTGCAGGGACTCCTTTTGTATAATAACACTTTAGCCAAGATGTCAACAGAGTGTTGAGTACAGCAGAGTTCCAAGGAGTTGTAATAGGGAGGTTCAAGTAGGCGTCTTTGTATGTTTTTTTATGTGGTCAGCCGTACCCTGTGACCTCATGCGCGGGGCTATTGGGGATTATCCAGAACTCCAGTCGGCATTGAGTATAAGTCAACCAAGCACACCCACATTACTCATCAGGAACATCACTCACCAAGCATGTCCAATATCTTGACCTATTGGAACCCTCTTGTCAAGAAACTAGTGTTACAAGCATGCTCCAAACCATTTCACTTTGGTTAGACTTTCAGGATTTGGAATATGTGCAATCAGGACGTCCAATATCTCAAACTCTTGGATTCATCCCTCATCAAATTCCTTCCATGCAGGATCTTTGGTCAACCTCACATAATTAATTGTCTTGCAAGTTTGATATTGACATGATTCGCAAAGTATTTCTACTCGGGTTCTCTCACCTCCAAAGAGTCTGTCGTCATACACTGTTTCTCCCTCCCGTTTTCCTTCTCCCCAAATCTCTCAACAGCTGGTTCAATTGCCACATTTCCATATTCTCCGAATTCTTGTTCTCAAGACATTATCATTTCTCAGGTTCAAAGAGGTTCAAAGGTCCACTTATCATCTTTCACATCAGTCAGTCAAGCTATTGGTACACCAAGTAAGCTGTAATCTTCTTTGATTACTTGTTTAAAATTACAAATAGAAACTAATATTGTTAGTTTAGCCGGCATGCACTCTTGCTCTCTGACTCAGTCTCAAGCTTCCGCGTGCCGCCCTTGCAGAACCAAGGCTCAAATCGAAGCAGATGGGAGTTTACAAAAGGCAATCATGCGGGGTTATGACCATTTTGGTCATGATTCTGACTAAAATAAGGCTCTGATAATAGGATTGCAACGTAAGGAAAACAGGACTCAGTGGGAGTCAGTCTCTAGAGCTAGTACAACGTGAGATATACACTATAAGCATATAAATGAGTATGCTAATAAGCTCTTAACATCATCCAGCCTATTTATCAATTACAACCAACTGGTATTGACTGTATGTTGAGCTCAATAGGGATTGGCAAAGGAATCTGGTAGCTGCAATAGACTCCAGAGTGGCAAACCTCACCAGTGCAGAGTGTGGTGCAGAGTGCAAATGGTGTTCAAGCAGATCTCTGTGTCAATACCCAACTCCTAATTCTCCCTATCATGCAAAAATTTGGAAACTTTGGTTGACCAAATGGTTTCAAACTGGGTACCAGGCACAAGTTTTGGGCACAATTTTCCAAATGCTACAAGGCGGGGCTTTTCTGTAGAAAGAATCTTACCTGTGACTTTTGTGATGTATGTGCAAAGATGGAGACAATTATTAGATGTGTCAGTATAAAAGCAGGGCTTGTATGTAAAAGTTCTCATCCATGACTTTTGTGATACATGTTTAACGGTGGAGACATTTATTAGATGTGTCTGATAGGTATAAAAGCCAAATGCTTTACTTGACATTTACTTCTCATCCACACATTCTTTGAGTGTTTCCTCATCTTGACAACCAGTGGTCAATTCATTTTCTCATTACCACAGTATCATAGATAATTTCAGTGACTGATTAGAATATGCATTTACATCGCATTCTGCTGTTAGATTCATTTAGACAAACTCACTCCCTCATCAAACACCACCCAGATACCTAAGACAGGCACAGCTTCTTTGATGTACGTTACTTTCCATTGGAGAACTTCTATGGCTGCTTGAAAATCTTTCTCCAAATCCATATATCTAACTTGAATGTGAAATCCAGGTCAAACACCATGAAAGCTGTCAGCCTCATTGCAACCATTTTGCTCATCTGCACCTCCTCAGCAACTGTTCAGTCCATGCCGGCCAGAAATTGTGATGGATTTGTGTCGTATGAACCATTGATTGAAGGCTTGGACAAACAGCCCTTCGTAAATCGAGAAAAATCTGTCCACAAAGGCTATGCAGGCCGTACTGCTAATGAGGATGATGATGGTATGGCTTGTTGTGATCAAATTTGTCAGGATTGTGTGGATGTCTGTACATGCTGTTGGTGCACTATAATGTGAAAGAACTAATATTACACAACTACAACTTTCTATCAAAGTTTGAATTTCAGGAGGAGGAGTATATGCTGGATGAGATGATGACAATATGGCACCTTTAGGTGATGCATGAGTCCTTTTTTTGATATTCCTGACCCAATTTCAATGATGAGCGTGGGGGATCAAGTTTTGGGTGTACTTTGTATCTCTTAGTTTGCCTTTCCTTACAATCATCAAACCCAGATGCTGTTGTCAATTTTCCGCTCCATGTATCTGGCAATAAAGTATGGAAAGCCAGGTGACTGGTAGGAATCAAGAGTTAGTGATCTTGTAAAGTGCTATGGCTAATATCACAAGGGAGTGATGGAAAAGAGAAGGCACCTGTTGAAAGGTGGCAAGAAAAAGATGATAAGGTCTTGAGTGATTGATTCCGGTAAGCGACACACAAAAGTAAAGTAAAATAGAGAAAACATGAACAACTAGCTGACCTGGTAGGAATCACAAGCTAAGGACTAAGTAAACCACTTTAGCAACCTGAGGTGTTCATATGTCAGTTTTGAGTTGAGCTAGGATTTGAAAAAAAAGTAGAGAGCAAATGTATTTTTGCCCTTATGGCCTTCATGGCTTTCCTTTCCTTTGTATTTACTATCTTCTTGGCATATTCTTCACATCCTTCAGGGCTTGCTATGGTTGTTTTGTCTTGTTCCTCCTGATTATATTTAGCACACTTGTGAGTAAGCCACTTTGTGAGAATTTCTTTGGCCAGCTTGGGGGTTCTGTAAGATTCTGGGATATTATAGTGTGCAGGGACTCCTTTTGTATAATAACACTCTAGCCAAGATGTCAACAGAGTGTTGAGTACAGCAGAGTTCCAAGGAGTTGTAATAGGGAGGTTCAGGTAGGCGTCTTTGTATGTTTTTTTATGTGGTCGCCCGTACCCTGCGACCTCATGCGCGGGGCTATTGGGGATTATGCAGAACTCCAGTCGGCATTGAGTAAAATTAAACTAAGCACATCCACATTACTCATCAGGAACATCACTCACCAAGCACGTCCAATATCTTGACCTATCGGAACCCTCTCATCAAGAAACTGGCGTCACATGGATGCTCCAAACCATTTTGCTTTGGTTAGACTTTCAGGATCTGGAATATGTGCAATCAGGACATCCAATATCTCAAACCCTTGGACTCATCTCTCATCAAACTCCTTCCACACAGGATCTTTGGTCAACCTCATGTGATTAATTGTCTTGTAACTTTGATATTGACGTGATTCAAAAAGTATTTCTACTCAGGCTCTCTTGCCTCCAAAGAGCCTGGCGCCATACCCTGTTTCTCCCTCCTGTTTTTGTTCTCTCCAAATCTCTCAACAGCTGGTTCAATTGCCACATTTCTATATTCTCTGCATTTGTGTTCTCAAGACGTTATCATTTCTCAGGTTTGAAAAGGTTCAAAGGTCCACTTATCATCTTTCACATCAGTCAGTCAAATTATTGTTACACCAATACCGCAACCGCTCCGCTCTTTTTTTGGGTAGTGGAGCCCTTGCGGAGCGGTTTTTTTACACCGCAATCTCCGCGCCAGGCATGGCGCAGCCTGCGCACCGCACTTTGGGCAAGGGGAAAACCCATAGCGCAGGTGCCGCACCGCAACCGGCCAGGGACGGGTTTTGCCCGCTATATGGCGGAGCAATAACCCTGTACCCAGGGGCTAACTGTAGCCATTGACAAGATAAGCCACTCACCCATACACCTTCTCTTCTCAACCCAACATCCAACGTGATCGACCCAATATGGAAGGTGGCGCCTGTTTAGATCTTCAAAAAGTAGCCAACAGCACCCCCTGGATACTATCTCAACTATCTCGACACTGGCTGACCTGTGGTTCCTTAGACCGAGGATTTCATCACATAAAGTACGAGTTTTAATTGATCTCGATCTCCTTTCCTCTTCTGAGTAGACCGTCTTCTGACTAGAATCATTTTTTTATTATCTTTCTTCCCTTTTGCTTAACATGCCACTTACCAAAAGCTCATCACAAAGTTCAGCTTTGGCTTCACTTCAAGTTCCGGGAATCAGTTCAATTGTACCTTTGATCACCAGAACCCTGCGTCCACCCAGCCCTGCTCGCCACCAGGCTGGGTTTGTCATTCCTCCTAAAGACTCTTGTACTGCTGTTTCTCGATCACCAGCTGTAGGTAATGGATCACCTGAGCCTCTTGCTGCACGAAGTGCTTCTCCTCGACCTCCGGTCAAGAAGAAAGGTAAGAAAGATGGTCCCAAAGCGAAATCCAAGCCGGCTGTGAATGGAAAGGTTAGTTTCTTAGAGCTATCCTTTACCCCGTAATATGTATCACTCACAGTTGTGTTCCTAGGTTCAATCTTCCACTAGTAAGCGGGCCAGATCACCATCTGGAAACCTTACCGACTCCTCACCCCGCTCAGCCAAAAGAGCTAATAATAGTCGTGATAATGTAAGTGTTTCTTCTGATTCTAATGATCATTTGCTTTCTATGTATGTGGGCCCCCGACGTCGGGGGCCTTCTCCACGGGCACTGTGTCTCTATCAAAGTTGCCAATCATACTATGGTAGTCATGAAACAATTAATGTACATGTATCAAGTCAACGTGGTGTAGCAGAATTGCAATCACCAAACTGGAAACCATTTGCTACAAAGTCATCTTGGTCATAAACATGCTTTGCATTGTTTCCCTACCTTTATGTGATATAGTTTCTGACTAAGCTCTCTGCTGTGCCAATTGAGAATCAATGATCAAAGCTTCTAGTTCTGAAGAACAAAATCGTGTCTTGGTATCAATGCAAAGTAGAACAACTTTACAGTCAGGAAACTAGAGATAAGGACATCTAAAAAGTCCAACTCAAGCAAAGACACTTGAAAGAAATAGGTTAAAAGATCAAAGGGACAATTAGTTTTTGATGGATATTTGTAAATGTTGGTATCACAAGCTATACTGAATCAAATCAAAAGTGAAAGGAAGAAAGAATGTTCTAATCTTGGAACAATTCAGAAAACTTACAAATTGACAGGATTATGCTCAATCAAAGGTGATAGATACTACATCAAGTCTCAGCCAAATTTCTTGTCCAACTTCTGAATCAATCATGAAATCTTGTAGAAATGGCTGGATATAGCAAAAATGAATGACAGGACACATCAGTTCTGATACCCCAAACAACCAAGCATTTGAATAAGAAAAGACAAACCATTAGTCCAACCAAGTCCAATTGCATTAGGAGGATACCCATAATTTAGCTGAAGGTGCTTATAATCTCTTTCAACTACATCACAAGTCCTCCAACATTCTACAGTCATTAGACAATAAGCCTTCTATGAATACTCATCTTGCTGAATGCCATCAGCAAAAAACAGTTTTAAAGAAACCCATTCAACTTCTAAAATTATGTGATGATTTCCAATCCCTGTACTAAGCCATGACTCAAACGCATACCTGCCAGGTTTTGTTTTCAATATCTTCTCGTAAAAGTGAACCATACATGTATCAAATTCATGTTCCAGGGATGTGACAGTTTCACTCTTTGTGTACATGTGATGTCATTCCATATGTGTGTACATTGTGACTCAGATCAACTGATGTCTCACATATTGAAATGTTACAGACTTTGCCCCAGTGTTACTCATTGCAGCACATTGTGATAAATGGAATCTTCACTATTCTCCACAATTCTCCACAAATATGTTTTTGATGTACAAGAGGGGTGGTGATGTCTAATGAGACCGCACAGTGGTCTTGATATACATTTGTTTCACGATTCTCCACAAAGATGTTCATTAGGCTGATGAGACTGTTACATCACCCTCCACAAAGATGACATGTTCAATAGACAAGAGGCAACCCACTAGTCTGATGAGAACTGACAGGTGTTGTAGTGGACATGATCAGTCTCCACAAATGTTAGCTTATCATAATGCTCCAAATGCTACAAGGCAGGGATTTTCTGTAGAAAAAAACTTACCTGTGACTTTTGTGATGTATGTGCAAAGATGGAGACAATTATTAGATGTGTCTGATAGGTATAAAAGCCAAATGCTTTACTTGACATTTACTTCTCATCCACACATTCTTTGAGTGTTTCCTCATCTTGACAACCAGTGGTCAATTCATTTTCTCATTACCACAGTATCATAGATAATTTCAGTGACTGATTAGAATATGCATTTACATCGCATTCTGCTGTTGGATTCATTTAGACAAACTCACTCTCTCATCGAACACCACCCAGATACCTAAGACAGGCACAGCTTCTTTGACGTACGTTACTTTCCATTGGAGCACTTTTATGGCTCCTTGAAAATCTTTCTCCAAATCCATATATCTAACTTGAATGTGAAATCCAGGTCAAACACCATGAATGCTGTCAGCCTCATTGCAACCATTTTGCTCATCTGCACCTCCTCAGCAACTGTTCAATCCATGCCGGCCAGAAATTGTGATGGATTCGTGTCGTATGAACCATTGATTGAAGGCTTGGACAAACAGCCCTTCGGAAATCGAGAAACGTCTGTCCACAAAGGCTATGCAGGCCGTACTGCTAATGAGGATGATGATGATATGGGTTGTTGTGATCAACTTTGTCAGGATTGCGTGCAAGGCTGTACATGCGGTGGGTGCACTATAATGTGAAAGAACTACTATTACACCACTACAACTTTCTATCAAAGTTTGAATTTCAGGAGGAGGAGTATATGCTGGATGAGATGATGACAGTATGGCACCTTTAGGTGATGCATGAGTCCTTTTTTTGATATTCCTGACTCAATTTCAATGATGAGTGTGGGGGATCAAGTTTTGGTGTACTTTGTATCTCTTAGTTTGCCTTTCCTTACAATCATCAAACCCAGATGCTGTTGTCAATTTTCTGCTCCATGTATCTGGCAATAAAGTATGGAAAGCCAGGTGACTGGTAGGAATCAAGAGTTAGTGATTAAGTAAAGTGCTATGGCTAATATCACAAGGGAGTGATGGAAACAAGAAGGCACCTGTTGAAAGGTGGCAAGAAAAAGATGACAAGGTCTTGAGTGATTGATTCCAGTAAGCGACACACAAAAGTAAAGTAAAATAGAGAAAACATGAACAACTAGCTGACCTGGTAGGAATCACAAGCTAAGGACTAAGTAAACCACTTTAGCAACCTGAGATTTTCATATGTCAGTTTTGAGTTGAGCTAGGATTTGAAAAAAAATGTAGAGAGCAAATGTATTTTTGCCCTTATGGCCTCCATGGCTTTCCTTTCCTTTGTATCTACTATCTTCTTGGCATATTGTTCACATCCTTCAGGGCTTGCTATGATTGTTTTGTCTTGTCACTCCTGATTATATTTAGCACACTTGTGAGTAAGCCACTTTGCAAGAATTTATTTGGCCAGCTTGGGGGTTCCGTAAGATACTGGGATATCATAGTGTGCAGGGACTCCTTTTGTATAATAACACTCTAGCCAAGATGTCAACAGAGTTCCAAGGAATTGTAATAGGGTGGTTCAAGTAGGCCTCTTGCAGCCAAATTAAGACATCCAAAATGTGTTTGGGACCTTATAATTATAAGTATAATTTAAGGGTTGTGAGCCAGCTCTAGAGGTAGCTTGCAGTTTCACAATTTGAAATCTGACCTTTGAAATTTTGAAGCTTTTGGCTTGCAAGTCAAGAATGTATGCAGAAAAAAAGATTGCCCTAACCTTTTTTTTTGTTTGATGCAGAAAAAAAATTGCCCTTTTTTTGTTTGTGTGGTGCCTTGATGTAACATATTTTTTTATCATAAAGTGTTAATTGTATGTTTTTTTACGTGGTTGCCCGTACCCTGTGACCTCATGTGCGGGGCCATTGGGGATTATCCAGAACTCCAGTCGGCATTGAGTAAAATTAAACTAAGCACATCCACATTACTCATCAGGAACATCACTCACCAAGCACGTCCAATATCTTGACCTATCGGAACCCTCTCATCAAGAAACTGGCGTCACATGGATGCTCCAAACCATTTTGCTTTGGTTAGACTTTCAGGATCTGGAATATGTGCAATCAGGACATCCAATATCTCAAACCCTTGGACTCATCTCTCATCAAACTCCTTCCACACAGGATCTTTGGTCAACCTCATGTGATTAATTGTCTTGTAACTTTGATATTGACGTGATTCAAAAAGTATTTCTACTCAGGCTCTCTTGCCTCCAAAGAGCCTGGCGCCATACCCTGTTTCTCCCTCCTGTTTTTGTTCTCTCCAAATCTCTCAACAGCTGGTTCAATTGCCACATTTCTATATTCTCTGCATTTGTGTTCTCAAGACGTTATCATTTCTCAGGTTCAAAGTGGTTCAAAGGTCCACTTATTATCTTTCACATCAGTCAGTCAAGTTATTGGTACACCAAGTAAGCTGTAATCTTCTTTGATTACTCGTTTAAAATTACAAATAGAAACTAATATTGTTAGTTTAGCCGTCATGCGCTCTTGCTCTCCGACTCAGTCTCAAGCTTCTGCGCACTGCCCTTGCGGAACCAAGTCTCAAATCAAGGCGGATGGGAGTTTACAAATAACAATCATGTGGGCTTATGACCATTTTGGTCATGATTCTAACTAAGATGAGGTGAAATAAAATTGAAACAACTCCCTAAATGCTTATATCTGTGTGTGTATGATAAAAAAACAATGATTTGAGCAAAGAACAATACTGAGTGCTTTTGTGTGAATATTTGTGTATCTCTTTCAAAGAAGATAATTAAAACCAGAGTTATTTACAGTGTGAAGAACACATTTTGGTATAAAACTTTGACAGAAACACACATATATATATATTAGTCAAAATATTATCTTGTGGGGCATTTGAACTAAGGGGAATCTTACGTACTTCTGGAGGTAGATTGAAACAAACTGATCAAACCTCAGGAGAACCTATATACATATCCAAGTCATTGGAGGGATTAAATCTAACTGGGCTTTCTTTCTCAGATTCTTGCGAGCCATCTAAGTTGGAGTTAATTGTTAAACCTCCAAGGTGTGTTCACTAGTACTCACGTAAGGTATTTGAGGTTCTTGAGGAGCTTGGTACATCAACAAAGCCTTTTGGAACCCCTCATCAAATGTATTGCCCATTGACATGAACTTGGTTATTACTTTGCCACGTAGTTGCTCCCGTTTAAGTTTCACATCTTCTTGGCAATTGGTGGACATGGCAGTTATGGCATTAGCTATTTTGGCATTCAAGTTGATGTGTTCCTTATCTTTCTTTTGAGCTTCTTTTGCAGCATGTTCACGTTTAGATTTGGTAGGTGAAAAGACGTTCATTAGAGTTTGTAGACCAAGGTTGTCACAAGGTGTGCTTCCATTCCTCAACTCACGTCTTTTGCCTAGAGATACGTTTGGTAAACATCCAAGTAATCTTTGCTCATGCCCAAGATCACTGTCATTTATTTTTCTTGTGTGCCACCTCCCGACTGTTTGAGCCTTCCTCCTTCTTGAAGATCTCCTTCACATCCTCATTGCCAGATTCCATATAGCCTTCTCTGGGCAAGAAATCATATTTAACATTGTCCTTATCATCTTCATCCTTGAGATCTAATTACACCAAACTATGTTTCAATTTTGGCTTTGAATCAGATGCTAAAGACTCAAAGGAAACATTTCCTAGAGTGTCATGAGTTGCCTCAGGAATTATGTTGGACCTTTCAAGCAGCACCAATTCCAAGAGACAATACCAAGGACACACTGCTATGGCTTTCTCTAAAGAAAATCATGAGCATCAGTAAGTTACCTGATGGAACATTTTGAGAAAACTTACCAAGAGCAGTACCGTTTGCAGGTACTTTACACTTTTTTGAATTGAGCTAACTTTCCCACCACTACCTTGTCACCATTGCTATCTACAGTGTGTGAAATTAAATCTAACTTTTCAAGCTCCTCCCTGTAATTGTCATTGTCAAGAACACCTTGGCCAGTCAAATTAATTTGTTTAAAGCCTTCTTTAAATTGATCTTTGAGGTACTTGATCTAGATGAATACATAAATAAAGATTAATCATAAAATAACATCAAAAACCATGAGGTGGGAACTGGCATGAGCAACGCTCAAACCTCATCGTAACGCGATGGGTTACGGTGGATAACCCATTGCGCTACGGACTCCCGTTGCCGGGACCTGCCGTATTGTACCGATATTGGGCAATGACAGTGGTCAAGACTGCACTTTGGTACGGTGGGGCCGTATCGTAACGTACCGCAATGACCATTTCAAGCTCTGATTTTGGTCATCGCGGTGGATTTGTGTATGAAAAAAAAATTCAAACGTAGCATTTGAATATTATAATAACGAGAGACATGAAAAAAACAAAGATAACATGTGTATATTATATTAACGAGAGACATGAAAAAGAACTTCAAAAATGAAAACAAGAAATAAAAAATGACAGACAAAAAGAAAGAAAAAATAGCAAGTACGGTATGAACGAAGGCATTGATCTACTTTGATTTCTTCTTCCTCTTTTCCTCTTGTTCTTCGTATTCTTTCAGATATTTCACAGCATCTTCAAACTTGTCAGTGGGTGTTATTCCACATTTGATCCACTCCCTACATCCCACCTTCCGAGTAATTGTATTGGGCAGGATTGAGCCTTGTCCAGGTGCAGCGACATCAGCAGCTGAAGAAAAGGATCGCTCACAACAGCAAGTAGTGGCTGATATTGAGAGGTAGTCGCGTGCCATTGACGCAAGCACCGGAAACGACTTCTCATGTTTCTGATGATAAGGTTTCGAAGATATCAGTTTCAATGCATGAAAAGATATAGAACGAACTGGACTCACCCTCCACCAGTCCAACGGCTTCTCGTCTGGCAAGATGCCAAACTTGCCAGATAAATAGTCAGCCAGCTCATGTTCGTATTGAGTTGAAGTTTGAATGTTGTCCGATGCAGCAGAAAACATGTCGAATTCGTCTGCTGCAGTTGGTACACTGGTTGGTTGAGCTGAAGGTGGCTCGGGTACATTCAATTTCCAATCGAAAAGCCTCTCCTCAAATACATCACTGATACAATCCTTAGCTTCGTCACTTGCAGAAGGATAAAAGTCTTGAAGAAATTTTAAACATTGTCGAGGGTTGAGAATTGTGGCAATCACAAAGATGTCAGTTCCCAAAGCCTCGTCCTGGTATTTCTTCAGCCACGATAACATCTCCTCGATGGCCCTGTTGATACTAGGAACCATAGTCTTCTCCTTCAGCCCTTCAAGTTTCTTCTTGATGCGTAGGTATTCTGCAAGTACCTCACATCCCGAAGAGAAATCGCCCTGCATTCGAAAAGTTGCATCTTCAAAAACCTTTGTGAGGAGAATTAAATATGTCAGACGCTGAGAAAATGATAATAATATAGAAATCTCAACACATGGACCTCAAGGACTGGATTCAAGGCCTCAACTGCCTCCCATTCCTCATTGCACAGGGAAAGGCCTCGATAGTACTTGTTGGTTTTTCGATCCTGTGAGGTCATAGCATTAAGGATCTATTTGATTTAAATAGCATTAGTTCATGGATAACCACATAAGCAATTACTTCATGTATGTTGATAATCCTTACTTCTTTTCCGTCACAAGCCCTACGCCGACTGTCGGCTTTGACGTTCCACCTCACTCCATAACCGACCGTAAGTACCTTGATCCCTTGCGCCTTTGCTTTAGCAGCAAAATAATTCCGTCTTGACGAACTTGAACATGTCAATTGAATGAGCTTGTCGACCTAGACATGGTAACCAGACTTTACATCAGCTCAGTCTCATTCCAGTCGATAAGAGCATTGCACCAACTTACTTTGTGAACACTACGAGCAACAATATCTTCCGATTGAATTCTGGTGTCTGATGGGTCCTCTGATAAACCTGAATCCTCGTGTATTTCAGGTACCAAGTTACCTTGTTCTTCGTCTGAGTCTTCAGATTCGACTTCGAACTCGCAATCGTTAACTCGAATTGATGGAACCACTAGTCCTGGCTGTGTAGTTGGCTTTGTATGTCCTGCACTGATATTAAGTGTCTTCAGTCCGTGACTCACCATTAGAGCAAGCTTGTGACAAAAGCATTTAACATGGCTCTTCTTGGGTGACCAATGAACGGGCGACTCGCATTCTTCAAATAGACGTGCCATTTCGCGCGCCATTGGGCCGTTGTTTGAACCAGAATCGGTTGTCTGTCCTATCATCTGAGAGATGCATAAATTAGATTCAAACATGACGTCGTAAAGATTAAAGATATAAAACAAAACAGACTCACCTTTTTATGTAGCCCGTGTCGAATGAGGTTTCGAGCTACTGGTTGAGCTAAGAGATCCCCACAGTGATGCCATGTGACCCACTTCAACGTCAAATGGACAGTTTGATACTTCCAATCATTGTCAATATAATTGACCATAACACCTATAAAAGCCATTCTATTTCCTTTAGTCGTCCAGCCGTCATGAGCCAATGAGAACATGCTTTTGTTATTCTAGATTGTTTGGAAGATGACTTAATCAGACAGAAAATCAACATATCATTTTAAAGGTCAATCTACTCACCTTTATTTTACTGATGACCACATTATATAATGAATAAAATAGTTCTTTTGCAGTGGTAGCTGCCCATGTCGGCGATCGGAGCTGAGCAGATCGATTGCTGAGTTTGAAAGCGGCTCGTAGAGTTGCGTCCTGAAAACGAAGCCAGGGGAGCGCGTGCCGAAGAATCCAGATAACCAACACCACATTTAACAATTCTACGCTGAAAGTGGACTGGGATAAAAATGATTTGATGGTATTGCTCGAATTGGTAGCAACTTGAACCGGTTCGTTGATTTCTTTCCAAGTAGCCGGGAGAGTTACGCCTGCTTCGATAGCTCTTTGGCGTCCTGGACAAGGTTTTCGTTTCTTATAACCGTCTCGATGTCCATAGAGATTTGAGTTTCCATCATCACCTCTGGTGAAAACTCCCTTGCACCATCTACACTCATAACTCCTTTTAATTCCCAAACTCTAGATTAATGTACCAAAGGTTAGATTATGTAGAAAACGTGTTCTAAATGATTATGACACACCTTCTCCTTATCATTGACATACTTTGGTGGTTTGTAGTATGATAATAAGAACTTGACATCATCAGTCATTGCTTGTCGGAAAGCAGTTTTTTTTCCTTCTCCATCGGTCACTTGATCAATATCGACATCATCAGGATGTGTGAAGTCCTGAAATATCAACAAAATGTATAAGTATCAGTCTCAAAACGAATTGAGATTCAATTTTGATTAATTATCTCGAGCAACATTACCTTGACAGCAGCGGTTGTCTTCTCCTTTGCCTGAGTTGAGCTCTTCTTCTTTTTCCTCTTCGGAGGTTTATTCTTTGTTGTTTTTGATTTGATTTGTGTTGGTGACTGCTCCCCGTTGCTGGAGTCGCTTCTTTCCTTATCATCTGAGGCACTGGCTTCTTCATCGGATGCACATTGTTCATTGTCGGATGAACAGACAATGACTCGCTTTGCTGGTCGACTCAAAGTCGTGCGTGAGTCCCCAGAAGTCGCGACGAAGTCGGATAGATCCTTTCGAAGTGGGCTACCTCGAGAAGAACGGCGAGTGGAATCAGGAGGGAAAAGAGTATTGGAAGTTGAACCACCTGCTGTTGAGTTGGGACCGGCACTATTCATAGTAGTAAAATTGAAGTTGAAAGATAAAAAATGAAATGGAGTAAATTGATTTAAGAAAGAGTTCCAGTCAGTGGAAGGTTGATAATATGGATTGAGATGGAGAAGACAAAAACAAGAGAATGGATCGAGAAAAGGGGAAGAATGAACTTACTAATAATGCCATCAATTAATTATCTGATTCACGCCTGCATCAGCTACGCAGGGAGTGATAGGACTGATCGAGATTGTGAGGGTCCTTGCGTCATCGACCAAAATTGGTCCACCACCAGAACTAGAACCCAAATTAAAATAGCTGCCCTGACCCGTAGTCAACCGTAACGAATACGGGTTTCACTACGGTCACCGCAATCAAATGGAGGTGTAATCGCGAAAAGGACCGTAAGAGCATCTCCTATCGTTCGAGTAAATTTTCAGTAAATTTTCTGTACGTAGGTGTTCGGTACAGTATCAATCGGTACAGAACTGTCGAAATCCACTATCGTTGGAAAGAAAGTGCCTCGGTACAGTACCAAATGGTGAGAACAATGGTTTCCCCGCAGATACCGAATCGGTAGAGGTCCAGTAAATTTGCTGGACCTCTACAGAATTTTGACCGATTCGGTGGATACCGAATCGTGTTTTAGACACGATTGGGGAATTTAAGGGTCGGTACAGTAAAATTTACCGTACCGAAGCCCTTTACCGAGACGATAGGAGATGCTCTAACCTATATTCCCTTATCAGGCATTACGGTACGGAAGCACCGTAATGCAAAATAGGCAGTTGTGGTACGGTGCGGCCCGTAGCGTACCGTGCCGCTGACCGTAACCATCACGCTGAGGTTTGAGCGTTGGCATGAGGAAAGTACCCTCTTGTCCACTTCTCTTGGTGTTTGATTGATTTGAAGAATATCCTTCATATGAGCCGCGCAGATTGCAGCTGCATACTGCAATCTTGCTCGGATTTTGACCTTTCCATGGTTGAAAATTATCTTCCTTGGCCAACCATAACACAACAAAATCAATGTCAGACAAGCCATTAGGTCGCTTCGCAAACCAAGAGGTTTGACCACTCTTTGACTCCTTGACAACCTTGATATCTGATTCCTTTGGTTGACCTTGTGTTTTCTTTAGGAAGTGGTTCAGCGGCGGGAGGGGTCTTTGATTTCATGGCAGATACAATTACTGATTGAGGCTGAGAACCTGGAGGTACAAGCAACAGAGCCACTATACTATACAGTATTGTGATACTGTAGTATAGTACTGAGTTTTCACTACTATACTTTGAAAGTATAGTATTGGACTACCTTTTTATATACTATACTTTCAAAGTATAGTACCGAAAACTCAGTACTATACTACAGTATTGAGTATAGTATAGTCAAGAGGGAAAGGCACCCATAATTCCATCGATCATCAATCCAGTTCCAAATGAAAATCCAACAAAACCTCAACGATTAAAATTCAAATCAAACTACTCAAATCCTCTCATCCTACATGAGTTATTGAGAACCCCATCTTTTCAATCTTGTCCTTCTTGACACTAAAAACAAAAAAGCATCAAAACATAAAAGAATAATCAATCCATCATTCGATCAATCATTGGAACAATCACACAAAGAAAATCATGATCAAATTAACAATGAACCAAAATTTAAACCAACCTCTTGAAAAAACTTATTGAAATCAAATCAAAACTTAATGGAATCGAATCAAAACTTATCATGAAATCGAATCAAAACTTATCATGAAATCGAATCAAAACTTATCATGGAATCGAATCAAAACTTATCGGAATCGAATCAAAACTTAGTGGAATGAAATCAAAACCAAAATCAAATCAAAATCAAGACTCGATCTCAAAATGAAATCGGAAGAATTGACAGCTGATTTCAAAAGTAACGATAGATTCAAATTCAAACAAAGGATGATCAATAAAGAGACTCGAGGTAATTTTTCTGATCGAGGGCTCTCATCCTCCATTGACTATCTCCATGTCTGATCCTATCTATCTCATTTGTAGCCAACAAGTGTACAAATTGTTTTGATTTTCATTGAAGTACTTGAAATTAACAAAGTAGGAGCTTGATTTTCTGTTGGGTTATGATAATAGATAAGCTGCAAGAGAATGAACGAGACAACTTTGAAACTATCTATTATCTAATGCCAATAAGGGGGAAAACCTTCAAGGGTCCCTTCATTCTTGATGCCTATATCAATTCTACATTAACATCAATTGATATAAAACAATGAAACTAGATGATGCTTGCTGTGTGATCTCTATAACATTCAAAACTTCCAGTCTACATGATTTCAATCTTGATATGAATTTAGAACCCTCTTCATACAAATTTAGAAACCAGGTCATCTTGTCAAAGCTTGTGTTTCAGCTTTGTCTTGTTGCTGACTTTGTTCCGTGATCTAAAGAGATGTTTTCTTTGATCATTTGTCAATCACAAGACCATGATTGACATTGTTTTCATACTTATAACAATATTTTACATACATACACGGGTGGGAGGATGAACTTGCAAGTCAAGGAGCTTTTTGGTTTTTGTTGTGGGTAAGTTGGTGAGGTGCTTGATGGGGAAAATCTCCTCATGAAGTTGATTGGTCATGCTGTGATTGATCATCTTATTGATTGTAAGGAGTTGTGGTGAGGTAAAGATTGTACTAGTACTACAATACTATACTTGGTATAGTATAGTATAGTATAGTATAGTGTAGTCAAGTACTATACTATACTATACTGTTGTTTGTTAAGTATAGTCTAAACTATACTATACCTGGTATAGTACTATACTGGTATAGTATAGTATAGTGGCAGTGTTGGTACAAGCTGACTGTGTGATGGGGCTTGCGTTGGAAAGGTAAAAAATCCCAGAGAGATCACTGGTGATCCACCATTTGCAAGAACCTGTAAACAAATCAAGTTGGCTCGAGAGAGATGAGCAGCAGGGGATCCTTCTCAGTTTTGATTCCCAAACTGGGGCAAGTTGGCAGGTAATATGGAGGAAGCTTCACAAAAGCTGCTGTACTAGATTGTGCTGCCTATCTGGTTAATCCCCTTGCCATCTTGGCTTTCATAAGATATTCCCACTACACAAGATTGTCATTCATGGGGCCAGTGGCACATGTGATACCAATGTTGTGAACTAGGACTCATGGATAAGACTAACATCACATGGTTCATTTGCAGTCAACTGAAAAACCCTTGTCAGAGATTCCTTGCCAATCTCTCTCACTCAATTCTTCCAGGAAAAATTTGGCCAGCCTGTCTAGATTCAATTGACTAGCGGCTGATTCAAGTGGCATAAGATCAGACACATGTTTGTTCTAAAGATCATCACTTGTCTGTGTAAAAGAATGAGAACATCCTAATAAACCAGTGCTAATTGTGAGCACTCTTCTCCACTTCAAGGTATGCAGACCTTATAAGAACTAACCTAAGTATCAGGAGGAAAAAGTTAAATAGTGAGAAACTTGATAATGAACTCAAAAGGCTCAAGACTAGATGATCTTATGGAGCTCTAACACATATAACAATATTAGTAAGATTAGTACATAAGGTGAAATGGTACTCACTCTCTTTCCAAAAGATGAGGAAAGAGAGGGAGATTGAGATCCAAACAAAACTATACATAGAAATGAAAAAGGAAGAAAAACATTGGGGAAGATTGACAACAATGTTATTGGGAATGATGTGCACAACACTTTTCTCAACTCATCTAATCAACCTAAACAATCACTAATCCAATCCTAAACCGCTACCTAAGTTTTATCCAATGATAAGTAAGTCATGTGTCTTGATTATATTTTGACAGTCTGTAGGTACAAAAAGTTTTGAAAACAATAATGCAATTGCAAAACCTTGCAACATAAGATATCCAAGTCACTAGAGGATAACAGATGATGGGGCTGGTAGTTAAATTCACTTGTGTACCTTTGAACAATTTGGTCTTGAATTCTTGTTTGAGGGAACTATTGAGATATCTGTGATGGTCAGCATGGCTACCTGATCATCCTATGAGATACTGTGATTTACTATTGTTGATTCTGCTCAGATGCTTTGGTCTGTCTGCTTTACATCAACCCAACTGTTACAATATATATTGTGTATCAATGGCTTGGAAAGGTGAATGAATTTTGGAAAAAAGCATACACACATTCCAGGGTGTTGACCAGTACTGTCCTTTCATGTGGATAGATAACTAAAGTCAAGGACAAAGACAAGCTGCTTATCAAATCCAGATTTACACCACCAAAGGGTTTGACAGAGCAAAACACTGTGACCAGTCAATTTACAAAAGCTTGCTCAATTTGGCACTCAGAACTCAAACAAATTGGTTGGGAATTGGTTTAAAGCTTTTCTTAAATGACTGTACATGTATAAAATATTGGTTCAAGTAGGGGTAGGTTGTAGGAGGGTTTCCCTGTTGCGGGCATATTCTCTAGTATTATACTAATCTTTTACAAATTATACATATCAAGACTTTCAACAACAATTTTTTTCTTCTTCTTCTTCTTCAGTTTCAATCAATCAATCATAAACAACAACAAAGAAACTCAAAAAAAAACAAAAAAGACTATTATACTAATTTAAAACACCTTGTCACATTTTTTTTCATTTTTCACAAATCCTACATATTGATAATATATCTTAATTTTTTAAAATACAGAAGGTAAACTTGGATCTTCTTGATGATGGTTTTTCACCACTTGATCACTTTCTTTTTCTAATGGTCTACTCCATTTCTCAGGTACAGCTACCTAAAAAACCCCCTCAGAAAAAAACAATATCAATTTCTTATCTTTCCACCAAAAAGAAAAGAGAGATCCTTTGGAAGATCCTTGGAAGCAAAAAAAACTTACAAAATACGTTTCCATGGCTTTTTTAAACCGATTAGCATATTCAATCGGAGGTAAGATCGTGACTTCTCCTTTTTTATCCGAACTTTTCAAAACCATTTTACCTCTAGACTCCAACATCTTAGCCAAATTAAATGCTAAAAAAGAAAAAAACCAAAAAAAAACATCAAACTTGACATTTCAAAAAGAGGGGTTTTTTTCGAGAGACTTACTTCCAATCACATCAATCATCCCCACGACCAATTCTTTTCTTAAATCATCTACTCCAACTAAAAGTGAATAATCCATCACGTTACTTTCAGATAAAAACTTGGTATCATTTTCAATCGCATTCGAAATCACATGTTTAGAATGAGGATGAATCAATAATAAAGTTCGAAGTGAACCTATATATCCATCAAACCAAAAAAAAAAGTTCAACAAAACGAAAAATCAAATTGGATTGGATTTGAAATTCTCTTACCTTCAATCCAATCAGCATCCCAACCAGTTCCACCATCCTTTTCGTCTTTCTTAACTTTAGCCACCCTAGAAGTAATGCCTTTCAAATCAAATTTACGTGTGATAGTTTGACCATAAAACAAATTTTCCATCAACAAGAGATCCAACTTAATCAAATTGGAATCATTCTTATGACTACCCAAAACCTTTTCTTTAATCTTAATCGTAAAGAATCCAAAGATTTTACAAATCAATGAAGGTTTAATTAATGTTTGATTTGATAGGTAAGCAAAATAATTAGGTGCAAATGATAATAAACCTTCTCTTTCTGATTTGTTCCAATTAGTGATCATACCTTTTAAGATAAACCGTTGATCGTTTGTAATAAAGAAATTAGATGATGATTTACCTCCAGTTGTATTCCATGTATTACATCTAGATAACGATTCGATTAAAAACTCTTCACTTACTCCACACCTTTGTCTAATCTCTTTAAACTGAGCTGCATGCCAAATCGTACATGAAAACTCTTTGGTACCATGTTTAAATTTATATTTAATATGTGGTGAAGCATTTGGGTTCGTCGAATCTGGATCGATTCCATCAAACTCTTTTGAATCCATACCACCACCACCACCAGTCGTAGTAGTAGTACTCCCACCCGTAGTAGTCCCACCACCTTGTTTCATCTTAATACTTCCTCCAAGTGTCCAAATCGCTTGTAAAGGTGCACTAAGAATTGAAGAATGAGCTGGTCTAGGTTGGGATGGCATCGATTGTGATGGTTGAGCTTTCGATAACATTCGACTAGCCGGTGGAGTTTGTTGGGTTTCAGAATCGTTTTGATCAAACGAAAGGATTTCAAGTTCATCTGCTTTTTCACTCACCACTTCTTTCATCGATGTGGATGGTGGTGCTGGTTCAATCACTTTCTCTAAATCTTCAATCGATACTTTCGATTTAATACTACTTGCACGTGATTTCATCATCACATCTAAATCTCCTAATGTATCTGCATGTGAAATCGAAACGGTTGAGACTTCAGCTTTTGCTCCTCGACTCAGTAAAGCAGCTACCGGTCCTGGTGCCACTGAATTCGGTTTAGCAGTAGCAGATGATGAGATCGGACTGGTTTGAGAGCTAGTAATCAAATCATCCAAGATCTTATCATCACCTCCTTCATTCATCATCAATAATGATTGGTTAACATCAAACATCGTCATAGGATCTTGAGTCGCGTTCTTTGCAGCCGGTGTGTTGATCCTTGATCCACCCCCACCAAAGGCTCTAAAACTACCTACATCAAAACTTTTCTGTTTCGAAAGTGATCGTAATGAAAGTATCCCAGTGTTCTGTTTAAAAGGTTTCTTAAGCTTAGCTCGTCCTTCAAAACTACACTCTTTTCCAAACGTCGCTTGATCATCATCAGGATCATTTGTATTACTCTTCTGATTAAGGATATGGTTCTGACCGTTATTCGGAGTGGATTTCATTCGTGGTGATCCAAGTGGTGAAGCCTTCCCACCCAACGGAACATCTGGTAATTCTTCAGTACTCGACAATAATGCAATTGGCAAACTAAAGTCGCGTTTCGCAGCATTATTATTGATCCCAGGTGGACTAGGGATCGGTGTTCCAAACACATGTGATGAACTTCTTGAATGGTTAGACAACGATCCTGGAGTAGATGCCCGTTTAGGATGACTGATGGACGACAATAAGTTTTTGTAATCAGATGAACTGAGTGTGAAGGCAATGATACTTGAAATCTCAGTTTCCCTAATGATGATAGATGTATCAGCCGGTAGAGCGTGTATCCCAGGTTGACAATAGATCGGTTCCAAGAAATTAGCTTCCCCAAGCTTCTGACGACCATCAGGTCCAGTCAAGGTCGACAAATGTTTCTTCTCCCACGTCATCAATCGAGCCTTGGATCGAACAATCGTGTCGAAAAATGGTTTCCTTAAACTATTGAGGTCAGATGGATCAAGCTCTGGTAATTGTGACCTGAGCTCACTTTCTTCCTTCTCAAACGCTTTAATCAGATTCTTCAATTGACCACGATGATCCGTCACAGCAGCCTTGATGGTATGACTTCGACCTCGCGAGATCCCTCCACCAGCTAGAGTTTTTTCTATCTTTTCCTCTTCTGTTATCACACTTGACGTAGACTCTTTATTCACACTAAGAGTCACCCGATTAGTTTCAGGATCTTCAGGCAAGGTTGACGGATTCACGCGTTGCTGAACAAGATCTAGTCGTTGATCACGTCTAAACAAAAGATCATCAATCATCGAAGTACGAGTGTATAATGAACTAAAAAACCCAGTAATCTCATCTTCAAGTTGTCGTATTGAGTCATTCTGATGAGAATCAAAAGTCGGACGACCCGTTTGTATACCATCATCCCTGATACTCTGATCAATAGCAGTAGGTAACCTCAACTCAAACAAACTAAGAAGAACAAAGCAAAGAACGTAAGTCATGAGCAAAATAGATAAGAACACAGACGAATTGAAATGTAATCACTCGACCGTTTCTAAAGCAAGTTTAACACGAGCTTTACCCTTTGAAAAGAACCTAATCAACGCATCTTGACGTTCAGTCCCATGATCACACAAGTCTTCAGGTGCCGGAACAAAGTTTCCATCGTATAGGATCAATTCAAGGTATTTGGCGAATGAAAACAACAAAGTAGCTTCCGAACAAACGACAGGCTGAGTCATAGCAGGACGAAAAACAAGTCAGTTTGTTCAATCTTCCGTGACATCTTAAAGAAATTCACTAACCTTAGTACACCTCCCACATATCCTACATTTCGTCCACATCACAATCTCATGATCACTGAGACCTTCCTTATAGCTCGATGAAAGGTTTTGTACATCTACCATCCCACCATCACTAGTACTACGTTTCAAACCTTTATGATCACTCGTCAAGTCTTCATCATGGAGTGATGATGGTGTACCTTTTACAACCGCTAATTGGTCCTCTACCGATACAATGATTCGAACAGTATTGTGAATCAGAGAAATCACATGATCTCCCATTCTTTTCCCCCCGCATTTGCCAGCTATACCAGACTCTTGAACACATAGTTGATCACGTTCATCGACCAACTTACTGACTACCTGACCTACAGTACCCGTTAACTTATATTGAAGCCCGCGTGTGTCTACGACGGGCTCATTGGTATTATGATGTCCCAAAAGCTCAGCTACAGCTCCTAGGCCCATCAAACTTCCTACATTAAAACCATTCTCTTTCATAGGAAGAGCCGTAGTCTTTTCCCGTTTGCCTTTTCGCTCAAGAAGATCTAAAGCTCGTGGATTGAGACAGAAATCTTGATAATATTTCCAGGTTTTCCAACTCGGTGATTCACATGCAGTCGTACCTGGACTCGAAAAAAGACTAGACTTTTCACACAAGAATTGAATAGATTGGTGGCGTAGAGTTCCATCTAAAGATGAGTTGTTGGTCATTAGGGACGCAAGACCAGCACGAGCATCGACGGCTATCTTGCGTTGTTCGAGAGGTTTTCGAGGACGCGGAGATTGGCTGAGAAGGGTATTAGGGTGCAGAGCATCTGCTGCGGTCTCACGAGGTTCCATTACTTGAGCATCCTGAGGCGGTTGAGAGGTGGGGACATTTGGTGCAGATAACACGCTTCGAGGAGACTGAGGAAGGGGTTGTGATGCCTTCTGAATCCGAACAGGCGTCGACTCAGCAGAGTTTGGCAAAGAGTTGGTTTCTGCAAATCTGTTCGATAAGCATTCTGCATCAGCGGTAGCAAATGATCTTTGCCTGTCTAACGGTGTTGGTCGAGTTGAACTGAGTTCAGACAACTTCGGGGGAGTGATCTCATCGTTTGCTGGAGTGATGAGAGGTGATCTTGCTTCACTCGAATTAGCAAAATCTGACGGTTGAGGAAGTATATCGGTGTTCGAAGTGAATAGTGATATTTCTGCAATCTCTTGTTGGCGTAGTCGTACAAGAAGATGAGGCGGTGGAAAGACGACATCAGGCGAAACTGACAAGATAGCGCGATTCATCTTTTCAATCACCCTTTCAAATCGACCAACGATGGGCTGATTGATCGGACTGTCGAGCTCGTGCTCCTTTTCGCTTTCATCCCCCTGAACCTCATCTTCTGTCTCAGGTAAATTTTGTGCTGCGGGCAATTGAGTCTCGATCGATGTAGGTTGAGAAGCTTCGTCAGTGATTTCGGCCATCTTGGTAGGGGGTCGGTGTGCTTTCTGAGATGCTGAACGCGCTGCTTTGAAATGTAGAAATGTATTCGAGAGTCTGGTCACAAACGTCCGACTCTTCGGTTTATCAGAGCTGCCTAAAGTTGCGTCCGGAGATGGCACTCGGTTCTCTGTTGGCCTCTCAAGCTGATTATCAAGACTGTCAATACTACAGCTTTCGTCACCGCCGTGTCCACCTGCATCAGTGGTATCACCGTCATCAGCGCTATCACGTCGGGTAAGACCAGATGGACTGTCTTCAAAGCCAGCAACCAGCTCCCATTCGTCACTTTCAGCATAACCTCGGCGTCCAAAGCCACTTCCACGACCATAGGTATTGTAAAAGAAACTTCCGGGCATGATACTCATTTCCTTGGATGTACGGTGGTATTTGGTGGGAGAGGATTCCAAGCGTTTCTTAATCCGCTGCGCAAATCGTTTTCTAGCTGTAGGGCTAGATTGACTTGCAGGTGAAGATTTGGGTGAGCGTGAGGAGCTAGGAGTCTGAGTACTGGCGATCGACTTTTTGGGGGTAGGAGACGTCGTTTGATCCGGTGTGACGGACTTGGGGTCTTCATCGGTATCAGCTTCATCCCCGCTGATGATTCCATCATGTTCTGATGCTTCACTCATTAACCCATGATGATTATAGTGAGGTTGATCAAGAGCTGGAGAAGCAGACGGTACAAAAAACGGATGAGCATGAGACTGAGCCGGTTTACCAAGTAGCATGCTCCATAATCCTGCCTTTGACCATTTAGCTCGACCAGTGATGGATGCTGAACTGCTATTCAAGGACGAACGCTGGAATGTGGGTGAAGTAGAATGCAGAGGGTCTCTATATGTTTGTGGAGATTGAGGGGGTGTGGCGTAATCAAGTGAAGGACCGGGAGAAACCAAAGTGGAGGGCAAAGCATCGACGGGAAGGGTTTCAGATGGTGAAACAGGTAAAGATGTGGAGGAGGCGACTGCTGGAGGCGGCGGAGATAGCCAATTCGAGTCAGCAGTGATGATTGAATACTGTGAAGAGATTGAATGTGGCAGTAGAGGTTTGCTTGGTGGGCCAAATAGGTTCGAGGGAGAATGTGGTTGGTTGAAGGTGGTTTTGGACTGTGGAGGGGTATCTTGCGCAAATGCTATATGAGGTGTGTCTTGAGCAATCGGTGAAGGCATGAGATCGTCCAAATGAGGGTAAGGTGTGCTAAGTCCTTTATCAGCGTCTGATTCCATTGGACGCGGTTCCTCGCATTGTTGTGAAGAAAGAAAAACCGGACGAGAGCAAAATGCATCCCGACGCACATGGACTTCTAGCTTCATATTACAAGCGGCAAAGATCTGTGAAGAAAAGTTGATGAAAAAGAACATTCAGTCAGATGCGTTTTAAAGGTGGATCTGGGAAAACACTAAAAGGACAAGATAAACATGCCACCATCAATTTACCGCTAATTCAATCACTTTCTTCAACTTTCGTAATTCTCGACCTGGTCCTTTGAGGGTGATCGTACCTCCAATCAGTTCGGTACGCACTCGAGCCATTCTTCCATCTCGTAAAGTGACCATCAGAGGTTCGAGTGAATCACCACTATCTCCACCCAGTAAATCTGACATCTTACAAGAAGAGTCTGAAAACAATTCAACAATGTCTGTTTGGCCCATGATCCTAGGTCGAATGGATTTAGATGTACTCGCTTCGGGTAGATTGGATGGCTGGGTCGAGTGATCTTGTACAGGGGTGGGAATTGTACACCATTGATTGGGTTCAAAACTTGCTTCGCGTTGATTATCAAGTGGTTTGGTTTTGATCCGCTTGAGATGAAATTTAACGGCGCGCACAGTGATCTCTACAACATCAGATTCACCGATCAAAGTATCTAGATTAGGGGATGCACAAGATTCCGAGATTGGATGATCGGGACGAGAGTCGATGATCAATTCGGATGTTCTAGCTTTGAGAGTTTCAATCAGAGTAGATCTAGAGATAAGTTCTGGTCTTGAGTGATTTAATGAAAGTGAATGTTCTGGAAGCCATAGTTCAGGTGGACTTGCAGTCTGAAGAGCAGTGACAAAGAGAGAAGGTGATAAGTTTGGTCGATCTTGTTTGGTCTGAGTGGCAAGAAGGGCATCTGGTGACTTTGAGCGATTGAAATCAGAAGATTGAAGTGCAGGAGAAGAATCCTTTTGATCTTTAACTCTAGTAGTGAACAGACCACTTCGAGTATGAGATAAAGGATGAGGTGAATTAGGATTTGATTTGTTTCTACGTAGATTAGATTGAATATGTTTCTGATTGAATTCTTGAAGTGATTTTGATAAATTGAGTTTTGTACGTTGAAGTTCGGTTATGATTTGATCGGTAAAACAATCCAGTAGATCTGATTCGATGATTCTAAAGAGTTCATTTGCCCAAAAGAATTGATGATTGTTGGATGGATTGAGATGATGATTGGTTTTTCTTTTTTGATGATTTAAATTAGAAATCAAACCAGCATTTTCAATAGATTGATTGATGATAGAATAAAGATGAGATTTTGAAGATTGATCCAAGTTTAGATTAGATTGAGATCTTGGAATAGGATGAGGTCTGATAGTATGACTGTGATGATTTGATTGTTGTTGATGAAGTAAGTTTAAGTTAGTGAATGAATTTGGAATTTGATCTGAACTTGACTTTGGATGGTTCATGGTGATAGTGTTGATAGTGTTGATGATCGATGGTGGAAAGTGAAAGTGATAAGAAATTCAAATCCATTTGATGATCCATTCACTTTTCGATTTCTGGAAATTATCATCAACACAGCATTACAATCAATCTCATTACACATTACACATACATTACATAATCACCCTCTAAACAATCATCCCATTCTGACTACATATTCATACAAACAATTGATCACCTGCACTCTCTATTCATAAACTATCCTATCTCCAGCCGTCTTATGATTGCCTTTTTCATTTATCTAACTGGCTCAATTCGATGTAGCCATGCTCTTTGATTTCCTTATCTAGTTTTGCTATTTTATGGAAACTTTCAATTACCAAATTACCTTTCTTGGATCTTTGTTTCCTATGTACAACAGGATTTGTACAATTGCGTTGTTTTAGCTGTGATTATGTAAGTCTAATTTCCTTGATGAGCTGATCACTTGAATTTCCATTTTGAGGCGGTTTTGTTATTTACACAATATCATCATAGAACTTAACTCTGGACTACAATAGGTGTCAATGCTTTTGATCTTCAGTCGATTCCTTCATGGTAAACAATGAAGATGAAAGACTTCCACATATTTGGGAAATTTCTTTCATCCTGTCAATTTTCTTGCTTCTGTTCCCTTTGCAGGATTTTTGAAGGAGCGAAAGCGCTGCCTGCAGAGAGAGAATGGACCTAATGGCTTGATATCAACAGATTGTGAGGGCGGCGACAGCCTCCGGGGCCTGTACTTTAAAAAACAGTGCCAGGGTAGATATTGTATTGCAGCTTTATCTTTTTGAGCTACCTTGATGTTAAGATCCGGTCATGGCGAAACAATGAATATAGTCAAAGCTTCAAAGTAATTGGCACTATTCACCATTTTCACAGCCTACCCTAATTACAAGCAGGTATCATTGTGATCCGTCAACACAGAGCGGTAAACCACAGAAACCTAGAAAATATAATAAAGCCCAGGAATGCCAGCTCTTCATCCAAAAAAAGACCTTCAGGGGTGGTCAAAATTGAAAATATCATAAGCAGTGCACAAACAGTGAGATAGTTTTTGCTCAAGCCATACTCGGATTTTCAATACGTCTTCAAACTTCCAACATACGCTTAACAAGAAAGTGTGAAAGTTGAACAGGTCGAGTTCTTTTGCTCTACCCTAGGGATGAGAAGCAACCTCAACTCCTGGTCTTGCCTTTCAGTGAGCTCCAAATCGAGCTATTAAAGCCTTTTCTATATAAATCACCAGCGTTTGCGCACATCATTGTGTTCAGTTATGCCAACTGGCGCCTAAAATACCAACAGACATGGTCGAAAACCTAAGAAAACCTCTTTAATTTCTGGAAGTGAACCCTATGAAATGATCTCATAAAACTCTCTATCACCATGATGACATGTAACCCAATTTGGCTCGCACTGAAGCCAACCCTGAACCTTTCCCTCAACACCCTTACCACTCAGTATTTTTTAGTGGTTCAGTATCGTTCACGCTGATAGCTGCAGTGTTTGATAGCCACCTAACTCCAACAAAACTCGAAGCAACGTAACAAAAAAACTATCATGTACCTTAACCTTTGTTGAAAAGTGGACGGGTCAGCATAAAGCCTTTAGTCATCACGTTTCATTCTTGCACTGCGCACACAGGTTCTCCGTCGTACAAAAGAGGCTTCGTTGCAACAAACTTTGTTCCGCAAAAAAGAGTAAAATATGATCAAGAAACCGAGTTCCAGAGAGATCAGCATTTCCAAAAAAAATCATCTTTCAAAAGCAATGCTGCACTATTTGACCACAAGTTGCTCCAATTTGATAAAAAGGTCGGATTATTATATTTCTTGCGTATTACCACATCTGCATCGATTTAACATGAAAACAAACGTATTATTCACAGAAATACCAAGATGGTCCATGTTTTATCTGATTGCAGGGTCATCAAGGCAGATTCAATATAACTTCAAAGATAAGTACTGGAGCAAGTTGTGTACAAGAGATGATGTCCTGATTCATCTCGAGGTGTTGTATGTTGTACCAACTATTCACCAAGAGTGAACTCCTTGACCAGTAAATTAGTTTGAAGTGCAATAAGATTTTTGGTGACTTGGGGACAGATCTCCACTTGAGGAAAGATCTCAATATAAAAGAACTTCTGTCTTTATATCCCGTGTCCAATTTTTATTGTTGGTTAACAAATTGCTTTCTCAGTATTATCACTTCAAGTCACACCTAGCATTAACCACATTTCGATTTACACATTGATCAATATGTTCAAAAACCTTTTTTTCGCTGCATTTGTTGGTTCACTTTTGATTACCTTTGCGTCGTCATGGGGAGATGGTAAGTTTGGATATACGTTATATCAGAGCTTTATGTTCATGCTGAACCGTCAATTTGACAGATATGTATACAATGGAAACCAAAGTTGAAGACACATTAGCAGAAGAAGTCGGAGAAGCATTTTTAAAGTACATGAGGGGTCCACCCTTGAGAAATGAACCAGTTGAGGAACTTTTTTCAGACGAATGTGTAATCAAATCAGGAGGAAAGATTGTTGAAAAGAAAGGTAAATACACATTCTCACTGTGATCTTACATCCTTTGCAATTTAATCCAAACTTATCATGAACCTGGACTATCAGAATTTTTTAATAGAGTTCGCTCCGGTGATTTTAAGCACTTTGGATGGAAAGCCACTGATTCTAAACGTAAGTCCGTATTCACCTCTGAGTTTTTTTCGATGTTCTTTTCTATGCAAACATGGAAAGGAAATCATAAGACAAAGATCCGCAGAAAGAATACATCATATACCAGTGGTATCTATGTAGCATCTAATCGTCTCATATCAGCCTGTAAAGAGAGCTGAGTGATGGTAACACCTGCTTCAGCGTTCAGGTTCACCTAATTGGTCCACCTCAAAGCATATTCTGTTCACTGGATATATATACCTGTGTTCTTCACTAAAACGATGTGCTGACATTGTTTTCTTGAATATTTACACTACAGCATATATGCAAACGCGCAAACACATGGTCCTTCTTGGTTGGTACTTTGAAGATTGTGTCATGAAGGTTGGCCTTCATAAAGAAAAAGATTACAAGATTTACTTTTTAGAGCATCTACCACTTCAAGGATAATTTGCTAGATTTCTTTGACCCTATGATACTTGTCAGACTATTTAAACAAATTTAAGTACATAGAAATACCATCTCTTTAGTGTCTAGCACTTGAAAATCCCCATGACTTGTTCGGGAGAAGTGAGCCTTTATTTCTTTTAGAAATCGTTATTGAGAAAAAAGCTACTATGGGCTTGGGTTCATTTTCCGAATTATGGTTTTCACATTTTTAACTTGTCACAAGCTTCTATGTGTGATCTCTACGTCAGGTGATTATCAGGCTCCCCTTGAAGTTATCGAGGTACATGTCTTTCGTCTGATATGCCAAGCCTCTATACGATCACGATAATGCTGAGTGTGGCGTAGAGCGACAACACTTGGAAAACGCAGTGATGTCAATGACAGTAAAGGATGAGAACGCTTCTGATAAAATGAGTGGGTTTTTTATACTTATCTTCAAGTATCAATCTCAAGTTTGCCATACTTTACTCCAATCTGTTGGTCAAATATTTGGTATATAGACTGCTACGCATCTAGTGTCAAGAGTACCAAGACAAACACTTATGGTTTGTGCAGGGTACTTATTCCTATGGAATATGCTCTTCGTCATAGAGAGCTGTGAATGTGGAATTGCAAGATCTGCGAGCTTGAGCTGGCTATATCTCTTCAGCTTCTTCGGCAGCTTTTCGCGTTCAAGATGAGAGAAAATATATGTCCTGTCCAATCTTTGCAGCGTACGAGCTGCCAGGCCCTTCGTAACAGGGGACTCTCTATGCGCCCCATTGATGCCCTGTCAAATATCCTTTTAAGCTCTTCCTTTCCATGAGATAAGTCTATATACAATGGTCAATAAAAGGCCACAATCTGGCATTGGCAATGGCATGTTTGTGCAACAGCCTCAGCGCCCAACCCCGAGTGACACCACAACCTGATCAAGAGAATCGACCGGGCCTTTTTGAAGTCGGGGCGGGAGTTTTGAACTTCTCCCTGTATGTGTGTTGGCGCCAAATCGTTGTAAACTCTTCAACATATCGACTTTGGGAACAAACCACATCACACTCCTCGTAACAACTTCAAGCACGACTTGAAAAGAAAACTTTGACGCGTATAAAATAAACGATTTGGATAAATTGAGATTCACATTGAAAATCAAGACGAAGAAATCAAACTAGAAGTAGAACTAAAGGACGAGGATGGTGAATACAAATTTCCCAGTACCCAATACGATCCCTGGACGACTTATAACAGATCGAGATCACTTACGAGCACTCAAACAACATCTCGGTCAACTTTGTTCTCTCAATGGAGCTCAAAGGTAAACAGAATCCAAACCCCCCGCAAAAAATAAGAAAAGATCATCATAAATTGGTATTGATTACATTTCTTTCTGGTTGAATCTTCCGACTATCATAGGTTTCCAGGATCACAACCTGTTAGTTTCACCTACCACTCACTTGATTTGCTCGAAAGTGAAGAGTTAAGCTTTGAAAATTATTTAAAACTTCCGAAGAATCAATACAGAAAGATTAACGACTTACCAATCCATCAACCCTCAGTTTTTGGGTATGTGAAAAATCTGATGGTGTTAGGGTGATGGCTTTAGTGGTGATTGCCGATCGAAAAAGCTTTTACTATGGTCCGACTGAAAATGGTAAACAAGAAGTTTACTTTGTACGTTCTTCTTAAACCAGATTTTCATCGTAGAAAATCCTTGCTGATCATCACACTCCCTCTTTACTCTGTGTTGCTGAATTGTCACCAGATCAATCGACGTGATGAATTCTTTTTAGTCGACCACATTGCATTCCCTCACTACGAACATCAGAATAGGTACTTGAAGGATACTATAATTGATGGTGAATTAGTGATTGATGTTGAACCCAAAATTGGACAGGTAAATACTTTTCAGTTGTTTAATCACCTACCTAAAAAGATAATCAAGCTGATCTGACATTTTTCATCACTTAGGTCCTGAGGTTTTTGGTTTTTGATTGTATCGCTCTGGAGGGACAAAATCTGATGCACAAACCTTTGAACAATCGATACGGTGTCAGTCTTTTTCCTGGTTTTTCAAATATACCTTTTACTAAATCTGAGATGATTTATACAGCGACTGAAAGATTGGGTGATCGCCCCTTTGAAGAAGATGTTGGCCGCTCAACCTCACTTGCGGAATACCATGCCATTCGAGTGCGTTACTCTTTGAATCTTATTTCGGTCTTGATGAGTTTCACTAAGAATTTGAATTTGATAATAGTGTCAAACTCAAGTCAATGGAACTTGCTTATGGGATTGAAAAAGTCCTACTGCATGATTTACCTAAGCTTACTCATGGGAACGATGGCTTGATCTTCACAAGTGCCTGCTCACCCTACAGGATCGGCACTGATCCAAAGATGTACGTGTCTTACTGCAGGTTTTCATTCCCGTGGCTTGTACTTATTCTAAAAGGAAAATCAGTTGAGCAAACCTACGGTATTTCTTAGCTTGAAATGGAAGCCACCATCCGAAAATTCCATTGATTTCAGGCTCGAACTCCGATTCCCTCCTCGTGCCGATGATCCAACTGAAGCGGATTTCTTTGGGAAACCGATCTTTGTTCTCATGATGAATTGTGGTAATGATGGCGAAACGTTTTTTGATACATTGGAGATGTCCGACCAAGAGTGGCATGAGTTGAGTGCAGTCTGCTGTAATCGTAAACGGAAGAGTCATCCTGAACTCTATCTCTCATTTGAAATACACTACACACAGACGAAAACTCCGTCGAGAGCAACTTGACAATAGAGTGGTGGAAGTAGTCTGGAACTCTAAATTACAAACTTGGAAGATTCTGCGGTTTAGAGATGATAAGAAAGACGGAAATTATCGTTCTGTGGTTTATTCTATCATTCAAAGTATTCAGGATGGAGTTGAAGCGGATGAAGTGAGGCTATTCTTTGTTATTCATCTCTGATTGGTGAATATCTTTGAGCTTATTTGCTTCTTTATCATTTCCATAGCTTTCGAAGCGAGCCATCAGAATCAAACAAGCGTGGAAAGCTAGGGCTGAAGGGAAACCCAATCCAAATGCACCCATAGCTTCAGCCCAGAGGAAAAATGCAAGCGGGAATCAACAGAAACCAAAACATTCAGGCGGCATTCAGGGTGGTGACCCTAGCACTCGAGGAAAATTTGTTGCTTTACCCTCGATGCCTGTACCAGGGACTATGGCCTGTAGACTGAAGCGCGTATAATATGATTTTGAAATTTCTTCCAGATCTCTCGGTTGGTTTTGTTTCATGTTATCTGATTGCTTCAAGGATTTAGACTCGTTACTATAACATTCAGAGCCGATGCCACTCTTACTTGATTGCATGTTTTCAGTCTTGTTGTAATACCTAAATAGGAATAGATATATAGAACAAGGAATCTTTGTGGCCGGAATCCCGGATACACAGTAAAAGGGATAACCTTAATTGATTATGAGATATTTGTGTGTTTGTGCCCTTGAGCCATATTGATACCATTGATCATTGATAATGGCTAATTGGTTGAATGGGAACTGTCTATCTGATTGGGCACATAAGAAGTGATTGAGTAGAAGTTGAACATAAATAGAGGGCACATTGACAGCACCTACATATTATTATGATGACAACAGTCCGAGCGGTTCAGTCATATCCTGGGACCCAACGTGGTGCCCCCAGAGACAATACGCAGTCTTGATCAACTCCGCTGCAAGATAAATTCCAAGATATTGCAAACAAAGAGACAAACAAATATTGATCAACATTTTCGGAATCCTCAATAGAAATTCTTTTCTTTTTCGACATTTTGAGGCTCCGCGATAAGAGTAGCTTCATGTTGTTGATCAAAGCTCAATGATCATACATACATAAAAGTTTTATACATACTTCATCACATAAAGTATGATTCAAGCTAGATTTTCTTGAATGATCTTTAATTCAAATCCTCATCTTCAAAACCCAAAAATAAGATAACCCTTATACAAAACCCATCATCATCACCGAAAAAAATGTTTTGAATAAGTTGACCAATAAAAAATGTAATGTTTACTTTCTTTGTTCTTTTTGCAAATATTCACAAAAACCGGTCAACCAAACAAAAAAAAACTCGAAAATTAAACAAACAAAAATTCAAAATTCAAAAAAACAAAAACAGTCACACAAACACAAACACATATAGTAGAGAAAAAACCCTTACATATGGAATTGATTTTTTTTTCCTTCACACAAATTCTTAATAATTAAGAAAAACAAGAACAACAACAAAAAAAAGGAACAACAACAACAACATAAAAAAAGGATAATACTATATATATTATATTTTTTTCCTTTTTTCAAAAAAACAAATTTACCAACATTATAGTAAAGAGAAAAAATCATCAACTTTTTGTTTTTTAAGAAACACAAGATCATGCCGGAATCTCAACTTTTCCTTTTTTTCATTTGATAATGATACTCTTGATCCAAAACTTAGTCATGCCCATCATCACTAGAAGAAGCTTTACGTTTCAAACTATTCGATCCTTCTCCTCCTCCTTCACCATCTGTATTAACATTATTATTATTATTACTACTGTTATTATTATTATTTGTAGTACTAATATTACTATTAGTATTCCCATTATTGTTTTCTTCATTTTTAACTTGATGTTCAGGATAAAGACTACCAGCATGTATATAAGGTTCATCATTACTTTCATTAGTAGTAGTAGTGGGTGGTACGATCGGTGGTAAACCAGTATAAGTTGATGATGAACCTCCTCCTCCATTTCCTCCTGCTCCGGGCGGAGTACTAGCTTGACGGTTTAATGGTGATGGTGATGAGTTTGGGTTTCCACTCGGTTGTCCACCGATCGTTCCAGAATGATTGGTTTCTTCTATGGTCCCACCACCTCCGCCACCTCCTGCTTTCGATCCTGTTTCTTCTGATTTCTGTTGTCGGTATCGCTCTGTATACTGCCGCAGAGATTCTATTTTTTGTAATAGGATTTTGAAAAGACGGTAATGGATTAGAGCTACCGATACATGTACTAGTACTTCAACAACGAATAACAAAGGGTTTAGAAAATTTACCTAATGGTGACAAATTATTATCAACTGCAAAACCCATCAGTGGTGCTAATTGAGCCACACTCTCAATTAACTAAAAGAACCCACCCCAAAAGTATCAATTTATCAGTCCCGATTGATCGTACCATCAAAGGAGCAATAAGAAAAAGACTTACTTCTAAACACCTCATTGATTTTTCAGGAATTCCGAATGTACCAACTGGGCTCATCGGAACCCTTTGAGATTCCCATTTGACCGTCTTGATAGCAGCAGCAGCGGCAGCAGCAGCAGCAGCCACTGCAACAGCTTGTTGAGCTTCTGCCATTTTTCTTTCTTCTTCTGCTAATGCTAGACTCCGTTTTCTCGCTGCTGCACTTCCAGATTGTCTTCTTTTAGAATTCGTTGGTTTAGGTGATGGTGTTGGATTATTAGATTCAGTGGTAGGTGGTGGTAATGGTATTAATGGATCAGGAAGTGATGATTGATTCGGAGGCGGTGAAATCAATCGATCAATCGTTTCGGTTACCAAAGCTCCTCTAGAGATCCATTCAACATGTGAAGTACCGATAAACTCAAATGAATCTAACTTCAATACTTCCTTCATCGACATCTCACCCCCATCGTGACTTTGAGTTGGAACATTGCACTTATACATATTTGCGCTCATTTTTCCAGCGATATCTACCTTGATCCCTTCACGATATTTGATGGACCATGTACATTCTTCACAATCTAACGCATATCCAACGTGAATGTGACGTCCTTCGGCGTTTTTGGACGGTGGTGAATATAGCGCCAGTTCAACAGGATTATCAAGTATAGGTGTCATCGATACCGCTCCAGCATCAAAGAAGATGTAGAAAAATCGACCCAGTGCAGAGACAGGAATATCTACAATAGTGATAGTCAGTAAAGATGTACTTTCTTGTCTCGCATCACAAGATGATCATTCTCATGGGACATAGAACGAAAGGGCTCACCAAATGATTTGTTATGCTCCGTCTTTTGATCCCACAGTGAAATCTTGAAATTCGCAGTATCAGTAAAGAAATCAGAAATAAGTTGACGAATATAATTCATTGGATCCTCCTGCTATAAAATCAAAAAAGAAACGAATCATTGGTAAGAGTCATAATAACGAATCAAAAAAATCGTAACAGACAAACTCACTCGACCTATCCTTGAAACACGATCAAAGAATTTATAAAGTCTCATTAATCCAGCATCAGCTATATGAGTGATTTCACTATTATTTGAAAACGATGTTGATGGTTGAAATCCTCCGATTTGAAATGGTGCATGTTGAATCAACATTGGTTTCTTATCAAGTTCTCTAGCTCCATCTGTTCCTGTCCTTGATGGACTTGTACTCATCTCACCCGATGAATTAGCTACTATTCCTGACTCTCCAACATTTCCACCAGGGGGTCTTGATGATCCAGGTATCATGCCGTTTGTCATCATTGGAGTCTGAGAAGGTCCGGCTGATCGCATGGCTTGGAAGGAGGCGGGTGAGGAAGCAGAATTCATTGCCTGGGGCTGCTCCGATCGTTGTCTCGGTGTCATTTGGGCTTGTGATTGTGATTGAGGTGGTTGAGAAGACTGTTTCTCACGCGCAGCTTGCGAATCCTCGCGTTGTTGCATATACTGTTGGACGGATTGTCGCTGTTGAAGATTCACAGATGGTGAAGGCGATGTCAAAGCAGGTTGATCGTCTGACGGCGTGGGTTGAGGATGAGTAGCGTTTTGTTGTTGTTGTTGTGCCATCTGCTGTTTCTGTTGAAGTTGTTGTTGTTGCTGCTGCTGCTGCTGCTGATTGGAAGCCTCCCGAAATTGTTGCAGTTGCTGAATGTTGGCCATGCGCTCGTTCTGAAGAGCCTGTTGAGCAGCAGCGTTTGATGGTTGCGTAGACTGCTGAAGGTTTGTTTGTTCTTGATTGGAGAGCGAAGATTGTTGAAGATGCTGTTGTGATACCGCGTTTTGCATATTGCCTTGTGCTGCTTCCATGGCGCGAACTTCAGCCTCAGAAGGGTTTCGCATTCCCATCGCCTCAGCTCTTGCTCTGGCAGCAGCGGCATGTTGCTGAGCCACTGCATGAGCCTGAACAGCAGCTTGCACCTGAGCAGGTGAAGCCTGTTGTTGGAATTGAAGTTGTTGCTCTCGCAGTTGCATTTGCTGTTGAGGTGTGAGTTGCTGTTGCAGATGTTGATTGATCATTTGTCTCTGAGCAGCCGATAATGGAACTTGACTTGAAAGATGGTCCGGATGATACATGAGACGTGATGGATGAGCCTGCTGTAACTCAAGCGTTCGATTGGGTTCTTCGCATTTGGGATCGGAAGAAGGTGGAGCAGGTAATCGAGCAGGCTGTTGACCTGGGGTCGTATTGACAGGTAAATTTTTGAACAGAGTCTGAGGTGTTGTCCCACCTTGACTTGCACCTGAAGGGAAAGGAGAATGCGACTGTTGAGAGTGAGCGGGAACGTGACTAGCTTGTGAAGGCGGACGGGCCGGATCGTTTTGAGACGGATTTTGGGCTTGAGAATGTGGACGGGCAAACGGAGGTCGAACGGGAGATTGACCAGGTAGTGGGGTAGAGCCGGAGGCATGATTCTGTCTTGCAAACATCATGGCTTGTTGAGGTGTCATGGCTTGCTGCTGTTGTTGAGCGAAAGCTTGCTGAGGAGATTGGGTTTGTTGCTGAAGTGGATTAGGTTGATTAGGTTGATGAGGCGAGGAGTTCATTCTAGATTGAAGAGCTTGAGCTTGGCTTTGTTGAGCTAGCTGATTGACATGTTGATGAAGGTGTTGACGCGGATGCATGTTAAGATGAGCTTGAGTATGCTCCGGCGATTGTCTCATAAGCTGTTGAGCGGCTTGCTGAACGGCGTGTTGTTGTTGTTGCTGTAGTTGCAACTGAGTTCGCCGCTCGCGTTCGAGAGCGATCTGGTGTTGTTGTTGAAGTTGCTGTTGATGCTGTGCAGCTTGTTGTTGCTGAGAGGGGTCCCGAGATGGGACGAGACCTTGAAGGAGAGGTGGTGGCATCACACCTTGTCTGACCCCCGGATTCGAATTGGGCATGGGTCGAACTCCAGCTGGTGTCTGAGCAAAGCCGTTCTGAGAGGGTTGCGAGCCTGGTCTAGAGATGTTTTGAGCGAGGTTTGCTTGACTTGGTGTTATTCGACCGTGTTGTTGCTGTTGTTGTGGCTGCTGCTGCTGTTGCTGCTGTTGCTGCTGTTGCTGCTGCTGCTGCTGTTGTTGTTGTTGCTGTTGCTGCTGAAGAAGGTGCTGTTGTTGTTGATGGGCATGCTGTTGTTGTTGCTGTTGATGGGCTTGTTGCTGTTGCTGTTGATGGGCTTGCTGTTGCTGTTGTTGAAGCTGGTGGTGTTGAAGTTGCTGAGCCTGAGCTTGAGCTTGTGCTTGTGCTTGTGCTTGAGCTTGAGCTTGTAATTGCTCACGCTGTTGAAGTTGATGTTGGTATTCATGTTGAGCTTGTAACATTTGTATAGCTTTGAGTCGATCAGCGTTAGCTCCGTAAGAGTTAGGACCCATTGATTGTACATCTGCTGGCATATTAGGTACTCGATTCAGTGCTGCTGGATTACCAGGAAATCCAGTGACAGCTCTCATTTGAGCTAAAGCAGTAAGATGAGCCGGAGATTGAGCTTGTTGAGCTAGCATTTGAGCGCCACCACTAGCTATACGTTGTTGAGCATGTTGAATTTGTTGAGGAGTTAATTGAGATAAATTTGTAGGTGGACCCATATTCGAATTGTTATTTAGATTCGAATGACCAAAGAGTTGTTGTGGTTGTTGAGGTTGTTGTTGTTGAGAATCTGACCATAATCTTTGTTGTTGTAAGAGTTGATGCTGTTGTGGAGTTAGATTAGATTGATTAGGTGGTATGAATTGTCTGATAGGATATTGAGATGATAAAGCTTGAGATCCCGATGATTGTTGCTGTTGTTGTTGTTGTTGCATTTTGATTAGAATTCGATTTTAGAGTCAAACTGAAAAAGGTAAACAACAAATCAATACAAAGACACAGTCACTCAGAGTGAGACCGAACGAGGAGAGAGTCAGTTTGATAAATCGAGGAAAGGGGCATACCATCAAAACTATCAAACTCATTCAAGATAAAACTCATAAAACACTTAAAATCAGCTAAAACTACTTAAATTCACTTAAAACCTTGGAAACCACTCAGATACAGCTTCCATAAATGTACAATCAGACTCACAATCTCCATTCTGGTTTCTATGGGAGCATCGCGGAATCGTACTTTTCGTGAGAATTCTCATGTGAGAATACACCCGTGAGAATACAGAACTAGGGTATCGGCATACATGTATTACACATATGCTTGCAGTGAGAGTTATCCGTACGGGTTTGCTGCGCACGGGGCTCTTACCCCGCCCCATCGCACCTTCGAAAACCCATAGCGCCGACGCGTCTTGTCCTCATTGGGCATCCTTCCATCAAATTTTTTCCCTTACATGAAACACAATTTTTTTTTCTGTTCTCAAAGATATGATCTCATTCCTTATAATGGCCTTGCCCTGCAATCTTTCGCATCATCACTTGCCTCCTCGCACGCTATGGTCTTCGGAAACCCCTACATCGGCGCGAAATACCGGCGAATGCCTTCGCACCCAACCTTACCCCTGCCAAAACATAAAGGCCTCGTTGGCCTTGCATGTCCTGACTGTCCGATTTCCAACGCCCCTTCGCTGATGTATCTCTCCGATAACGAAGAAAAAGATACTGTCAATGTAAAAGTGAGTAAAGATGCATCTTGACTTGTGATTTTGTCTCGCCATCCTAATGCGAATGCACCCTTTTCTTATGTTTGCCTTCCCCTAGTGCCCAAGAACTGTGCATTTCTACCGTACATTCAAGCTCAATCAACTCATTCATGAGATCGGATGCATCAACGCCGGTGCCCCTTACCCCATTTCTTTCGACCTTTCTGCTTACGGACCCCCAGTCAACATTCGAGGCTTACCAGCAACCCCTCGAATCAGTCCAACCAACAGCCAGCCAAAGACCTCCCAACGAGTCAAACGAACCGGGCCAGGGATCGATTGCGCTCGTCCCAACATAGGACCCACAGCCAACAAGCATAAGAGAGCCGGACATGCTGGATGTGCGCTTCGTTTCTGTAAATCCGTCAGTCCCGATTGTGTTCCTATTTGCATTGATCTACCTGATGGCATTCGCTGACTCCCTTGACTCGACAATGTAGTGCTGCCTTGAATATGGAACCCCTGGCCAATGCTACGTGCATCGCATCATCCAAACGCCACCCCCAGTTGTTGCTGTCCCCACAGCCAGCCTCGACGATCTTCCTGTCCCCAAACGTGCACGGTTACTTCCGGCGCAGTGTGCCCAGGCCATCGGCAGAGTCGGAACCATCCTTTCCGCAGATGGCCAGCTCCTTCTCGCCGCCTCGCGTGTGGACCAGGCGGAAGCGGTCCGAAAGGCCTCCACTCCTTCTATCGACCCAGGGAAGGTGATCAGCCTTCACCTTGTAACCCAGGTAAATTGAATCATTTTGTCCCCAAATTCACCATGATGTAACTGACGTTGATATATATATCACAGGGTGCCGATGCTCCCATCATCTCCCACTTTTTTCAAGACTGGCCCGTGGCCATTCTCAACGACTGTCAATCCCTCCTACGCGACGCACAGGCGGCCTCTGGTCCAGATTGGGATGGCCAGCTGTGCGTATGGGAAGAGCCCATGAGGAAATGGGTAAGCGCTCACCCCTGTCGCTTATTTCCATTGAATGACTCCATTCATTGACATCTTCTCTCTCCAGCGTGAAATCCCAGTGCATCTGCCGCACAAATATACTCGCACCTCAAAGAACCTGGTCTTGTGCGTACCCAAGCAACGTGCGAATCTCACCGACGAGCTCCAAGATGTCCTAGAAGGCCTTCAATTGGGTAAACCGATCGTCCCCCGAGTTCCAACCCAATCCGACACATCTGAAGATGTTCTTCAAGTTCCAACAGCATCATCCTCAATGCGACTCGTTGGCACAGGCATCACCCCCAGTGGTACTACACTCGGCCTCGAACTATGACTCAGCCAGACCCACACCACAGCCGTCGCCACAGTCACAAACCTCCACGTCACCAGAACAGAACGATTCAGTGCCTATCCCCTCAACCCCTGATTCATTACGTCTGGACGATTCACTTGTCCATCTCAATCCGGCTTTGTTTGGAATAGGCACCATCAAGGTACTCCTTTTTTAGGATTGTTTTTTTTTCAGATTTTGGCCCAGACCACTAACTTACTCTACCTAGAATATCTTGGGTCAGGTCGATGGGTCCCCCTTTCCCTCACCGTCGACACAATCAGATACTAGTGGTGCCACGCTGAGAGATTGGCCAGGTGAAGACACCCTGGTATCAGAAATGCTTGCTTGGTATCGATCTGCCGGCGGGTTTACCCCGCGGCGCAAGGCTCGCATCTCACTTTGGATCGAACAATATGGAAGTCAATTTAGGCTTAAAGACAAAACAGTATATCGCTACGCCGCCTGGGTTGATCTAGTCGATCTTGACAGAATGCAGGCCTGGGTGGATCATTGGCCTGAAGAAGGTGAAATCAACAAGCACAACATCACCGTGGCACGGACGAGGCGAAACTTCCAGCAAGAATACGACATCGTATGTTCCTTGCCCCACACGGCGGTGCGCGAGCAAGGCCTCGGAATTGCCCCAGGTCCTAAGCCAATCCAAAAGCGCCGACGCCTCCCACGAACCCCTACACCTACACATCCCAAACATTAATAAAATAGACCATCACCACGACAACAACCCCTTCAAATTTTCTTTTGAGTCTCTCTTTTCCAATGTCTGTGCTGCTCCAAATGTAGACGACAACCCCGACAACAACCCCTTCCTTTCATCTGTGGTACCCTTGTTTCCAATGTCTGTGTGCTTCGGCATAAGAATGATGCAATTACATCCTCTCACCGCCATGCCTTCTTAGACTTGCTGACCCTCGTCTCATCTAGCCTCGCGCCTGCTGCCTGAGTTTCAAAGAGAATAAGATCGCCCTTCTGATCACCTACTGACATCTACCTTTTCTTCAGTCGATTCAGATTCATCAGCTTCTCTCTGCCTCTTCGCCGACGATATTCATCTTGCTTGCCTAACTCAAGACATCACATACAACACTGCACCTCCCCGCCAAAACAACCCCAGTAACCCCAATTTTACATCTTACATCTGTTGTCAAATGACACGCATAGACATGTACTCGAGCTTAAAATTGGGTGGGTCTTTTCTGTACACCATATACATAACATCTTTTATCACTGATATCGGTCTTGGCTCTTTGTTTCTTTCTTTCGAACCTCTCCCTTGTAGCCTCCCCTGCCAAGTGCTTCACAACTTCGGAGGACCTTGGTTGGAAGGCGTTACCGTTCGACCAACCAGATGATCTATTTTTGACAAGAAACGACCCCGGCACCAGATCCAACTGGGTATTTGGGCTTGTGGAACGTCAGCAAACAACGCGGCGGACCCCAGACGTGTTAAAGTACAAGTGGGGATGTAACATCATCGATATCGACGTCAATCAACGCACCGCTCGGTTCTCCTACGATGGTCGTTACACATACTCAGCAGTTTGGCACACGGGTGCCGAAGATGTTACATTAGATGCATGTGCTCTCGACCGTACAAAGGATAACCTCCAAGATCACCTGCGATTTGCCCAAATGTATTACCACGCTGATTGCCTCCTCCAAACATTCAAAAGATTGCTCCTTCCCCTTCGCGAATTCAGTGATGCAGAATATCGTGTGCTTCGCAAATTGCACGTGGGTGACGAGTCATCTTCTTGAATTTTAGTCACGCCCACTGACTGGTTTTCCTTCCTACTATAGATTACCCAGAACCTCGTACTCTTCATTACCCAAGGTTCCAACAATAGGAGACGGTGGTTCAATCTACGTGAGAAAGTTTCCGCTAAGCCCGTTTGTATAACGGCCGAGGGGGGTTTCGGGCCGGAAAGTCGGGCTGCAAACCTCCTCGGGCGGTTCTTTGAATGCTTCACCCATTGGACTTACAACTATCATAATTGCCAAGCTTTAATCCACGGGTTCCGTGGTGATGGGTCCATTATCACTGATCTAGCTATGGATGATAACACGTCAGTATGGTTTGTTTGTACCAATCACCAGTCTCTTCCTGAATTGACCATTTTTGTGTTTTTGGTTTATGATAACGTAGGCGCGAATGGTTTATACAGCACCCATCCACAGCAGGGTGTCAAGCATTTGCGTCAAGACATGAATGCAATCACTTTTGTCGTAGCTTAGGTATGACAAAGCCATTACCCTACTACCCAGTTGGATCGCCACCTGTTAACCCTGATGAACAGGATTGAGATGATCACTGCGAGGGTTCAATTCACCTGGTTTTCAGTTAGCAAAGCATTCAAACTATCCATCGTTGTAAGACGTATTCCATAAGATAAGCAACTGCTTGACTTCTTTTCTTTCGACACACTCGTTCACATTTCTTCAACTTTATTTGTTGTTTTGGTTTTTGCCTATTCTTTCACTTGTTCTTTTAACAGTTTGTTTCCATCTTTACATAAAAAAAGACTACATTTTTCAAATTTGTTTTTCCCTGTGCTGTTCTCCCCAATAACAAAAAAGCTGCTGTTCTATTAAACATTTGGCACCCTTTCAAATCAAATCATGTCTGTCTTATTTACAAAAAAATGACTTGCAGTTCATTTTTTTCTTGAGTTTCATTCAGAGGACACTTCCCATGAGTGCATTGTTATTCAATCAAAAGAATACTTAAAAGAATACTTTTTTGGTTGCTGAGTGGTCCCTACCCCATAGTGTAATGGGGTAGACACCATTGACCAAGATAAACATTTAAATGCTGGGTTCAAGTTCATGGACATGGTACCTTCTGCATATACTTTCAACTAGGTCACACAATCACTCTTGGAACTTTTGCATTGTCATGACACACTATCGACACATGTTATGAGCCCATACGTAGAATATGCTTGTATGCTTATAGTGAGATCTTGCTCTACTAGAGAGTCTCGAGTCAGAGATTTTATATCCTCACGTTGCAATCTTATCATACGTTCAAGAACACCCTTTTGTAGACCCTTGATCCCCAACTCACGAGGTCCTAATAACACACTATCAATGCAATTGAGAGGTACACAATATTTGCAAGCACTCACAGGGGAAATCATCCAGATGAAATATGCTAACAAGACAACATGCATACACATGTAAGTAATTTCTAGATTGTAGTTATTTGCAATTTAATTCTGTTTAGACAACCACTACAACAAGCCACCACCCCACAAATTCTGATGTAATAATTGAATGAGAGAGTGAGAGTCAGAGTCACTTTGTCACTTTATCACTATGGCTATCTATCTCCTTAATCATCATGTACCATACATAGTCATGTACATACATAATCATTACATACATTGCTATCCTATGTCTTTAATCATTATGTATACCATACACACATTGAAGACGTGAGCTATCAAACACACCACACACTGGCATATTGATGCCTGGTTGGGGGTTGTACATGAACAGTACAAAATCAGGATGTTGTGCACACCGCCCCCCTTTTCACCACGTGTCCACATGTATGCGAAAAAGCTGACGCACCAGTCAGTGAGCAAGGTTGATTTTAGGTCTCAATTTTTTTTGTCAATTTGAGAAGGACCCTTTTTGGTCTCTTAGACCAATAATGTCTGCAGATTAACCCTCTTGTTTGAAAGAATTTGCATGCTTACATTTGCGTGGCAGTCACTATTGTTGAAGTTTTCTATCTTCAATTCATTGATACTTTATTTCTCTTGTTGTCTTGATAACGATAAAAATACATCAAGAATGTTTGTGGTACCAACTGCTCCCCCCGTGTTCCTGGGCTACCCTGATAGTCACACATTATGTGTGTGGAGGATTTTTAATTATGATGGTTTGATTGTTGTCCTTTACGCTCATGTTTTGGCTTGGTTGTGATTGTTAGTTATGGATTATGCCTTTAACTTATCTCTATTATGCCTTTAACTTAATCTCTTGTTCACCTTATTTTGTTTGGCTGACCGCGCAATCAGACTGACGTCATCAAGAGCAAGCATAGAAGAGAGTGTGATATTCTTTGGCAGGCAAGGAGCACTTGGGAGATGGATCTGTTTCCAAGCATGCATAGAGAGTGATGGACAGTGTGATCTTCTTGGACTACTGGGGAGTGTTGATCTGTTTGCAAGGATTGTGAGAGGGAGGAACAACCCGGATCATCAGCCAGCAAGAGGGTGCTCATTCATACTACACAACCTTGAGGTTGAGTCAATGGGCTACTGAAGTTACTTACAGACCATGGGTGAGGAAGGAACACTAAGTGGAGATAGATTCCTTGGGGGATAACACACAGCCTGGTTCCGCAGCAGCCTCTACAGAACCAAACATGACAGCTAAAGCACTCACTAAAACTCTTAAGACCACACCATACCCAGGAGATACAGTGAATGTGCAGAAGGCCAACGCTGATGCAAGGCAGTACAAGAATCTAATTACTCTCTGCAGCATTATGTCTAATACATATAATTGATTGTTGCTGACAGGTGTATACAAATTCATACACCTACACCCCAATGTGCAAACATCCTTGGGGGCCTGTGAAAACAACCCCCTTGATCTTGGGGGCCTATAAGATCAAGTTCACGTGATGCACAGAGGGCTGAGTGAAAGCAGCAGTGCAATCAGAAACTGCCGGCATCAGCACGCAGCATACACAAACTTTACAAGATGTACTCATTATCACACAGCCCAGACCCTACAGTGAGTACCAATGGCTTTGCAATGTGCATCAGTTGAATACCTTCTGTCTGTAGTTTGTCAATTTACTCAGGGGCATCATTCCCAAGGCAACATCGCACCTGTATCTTTCCCAAGTGTTGTGCTTGTACGCACTGGAATTGCATCCCAGACCGACGGTAGCAAACCCCTACACCTACACAAATAGGCAATCACCACGACAAAAAACCCTTCACAGTTTTGCGTGCCTTGTTTCTCCTTTTGGAAGTATTTGGTGTAGTTGAATCAATCATGTTCACTATTGATTCAAAAAGGCGATTTGTCTTCTTGGATTAATGATACTTGTAGTGAGTTTATTGAAACTTAAGTAGGTGTTACCATATAATTCCAGCCTCAAGACAATCAGTTTAGTTAAATCAGTTTAGTTAACAGTCATTGCAACCAATCAATGTTTATGTATCACCCAATCCCCCAGGGTTTCTATCAATAACCATCTCAGGGGTCAGACACCATTTGAGATGGTTATTGATAGAAATTTTTGTTGAGCTATCAGCCCCAACTGCCCATGTATGCCCAAATACTTATGGGAATGAATGTTCTATTGCCAACAGTTCATTGAAAACTGTCATATTGTTACAAATTGTTAGATCATTAGGTGTAACAGTTGCTCCCGGAGCCTACG